>NC_090022.1:137085091-137385091 GCF_037176765.1 Anolis sagrei
AATGGGAGCAGGGCCTCCTCTGCTGACCACAGTGCCTGAGCTGGTTTGTAAGAGGAGATGGAATTTGTCAAGTAGCTTGGACCCAAACCATTTGAGGCTTCAAAGGTGTTGACCAACACTTTGTATTTAGCCAGTGGAGCCGCTGTAACATAGGAATACCTCTCTTCCTGTATGGGACTTCAGTTAATAATCTGGCTGCCGATCTCTGAACGCTCTGAAGCTTCTGAACTATTTTCCCCAGGTAGGGAGCATTGCAGTAGTCTAAGCAGGATGTGATTAAGGCATGGACTATCGAAAGCCACTGAGAGGTCAAGGAGAAACTGCAGGGACACCCCCCTCCTGTCCAGCTCTCTTCCTAGATCATCCACCAAGGTGACCAATGCTGTTTCCGTTCCATAGCCAGGCCCGAAACCAGACTAAGATGATTGCATTTCTAGAGAGCCTAGCCTTCCCCTTGTCTGTTTACTTTATTTTACTGTCCCTTTATGCTGCTTCATCTATTTTTTCTTCAATTTAATACTGACTACTTATATTAATTGTTCTCCAAGTTGCTGAATAAAAATGAAAACTTTATTTACCTCAGAGGCAAAGATGAATATGACTCTGGCTGTAGATAAGGGGTTTTTCAAGCTAGAATATACATTCTATGTGGGTATGCAGCAGAATCTCAGGCCCATGGGGAAATCCTTCTTTATTTTTCATTTGTTTGAACAGTTGACAAACATAAGGACACCATAATTCAAGAGAGATATTGACAAGTTGGAATGTGTCTAGGTCTTTATTTGTCATAACCAGCACTTTGAATTCTGCCTGGAAATGGATGCGTCACCAGTGGAGCTGTTTCAACAGGGGTGTTACTTTGTTGTTTGGTTCGGTTTGGTGATATGGCCTAAGGGCTAATCAATAAAATTTGTTTATTATTTATTTAACAGGAGTGTGAGGTACCTCCCATAACCAGCAACCTGGCTGCAGTATTTCCGACCTAATATTTCTGAAGAGTTTCCAAAGGCAGCTTCACTTGGAGTACATCATAGTAATCTAAACAAGAAGTAACCAACAAATGTGTGGCCAGATACAACATATCAAGGAGTGGATAAAGATGATACACTAGTTTTATTTGTATAAGCACCCTCCCTGGCACCACAAAACCTAGATATGCAAGCCTAGATCAGGGTCCAGCAATACTCCCTAGCTATGGACCTGAGATTCCTGGGGTAGAATAACCCATCTGTAACAAAAGGGAGGGAAGCCACCAGTTTGTAAAAGAAGCATGCATCTATGTGCAGTCCTCTGCCAAAGCTTTAATATCTGGGACGCTCTGTGTGTTGTAAAACAGAAGCCTCTTGGCTTGGAATCACAGGCTTGAGTCTCTCTTGTATGAAACAAAGTATCAACGTTTATTCAAACATTCCAAGCTCCAAACGATTGTGGTTACAATTACTATTTTTGTTGCAAACTTGAGTTACAGTCATGTATAATATATTTGGTACACGTTCCTTTTAAACTCTTGACAGGATAATATTGTAACTTAAGCCACACTGGCTATAACTTATTCTCTGATTCCCCACTGTCTCTCTCTCTCAGACAGGGTTAACTTCTCTTCACACAGATTCCTAACTGTTCCTAAACAGCTTTTCCTTAACTAACTTCACAAGCAGCCATTCTTAACTAACTCTCTAACAGATATTCTTCATTGTCTCCCTCAGACAGTGTTTCTTAACTTCTTCTTTTAGGCAGAGATTCCCAATTCTCCTTTTCTTAAACAGGAAGTCCTACTTCTTCAATAACAGAAGTTCCTGACTTCTTTTCTCACACAGAGATCCCTAACACATTTTCTTAACTGCTCATTTCTCAAACTCTGTTCCCAGCTGTCATTTTCTAAACTCTCTACTCTAACTGCCTCTTTTTAAACTTAACTCCGCCCCTTTAGAATGTTCGGCTCTGCTCTTCCCAACTGTCTGCACTAATCTGCATAGGACCAATCGGGCTCCATATGCAAATGATCTTGTCCGCTGTTGCTATACTATTTGTCTCTAATCTTCCCTATCTGCCCCCTACAAACATAGATCTATACACTAAAATTTTCACACAGAGTAACAAATTCGCTACACCATCCATTAAAGTCTCAATCCCTATTTCCCAACCTTCCTTTCAACTTGTCAGGAGCAGTTTGATGTTTCCCCTTGTCCAATCCATTATTGATAGCAGACACTGGTTTAGTACTAAAATGGCTACATGAATTAAAGGCACTCTATCACTCCCACTGATTTTTTTCTCTCTGCAGATTTTAGACATGTGGATTTACCTGGCTGCTCTCCTAGGGCTTTATTTCCTTCGACGATGGTACCGAGAGAGACAGAATGTGGAGAAACTTACAGATAAATATGTTTTCATCACTGGCTGCGACACTGGTTTTGGGCACCAACTTGCTAGGCAGTTAGATGCTCAAGGGCTCCAGGTGTTGGCAGCTTGTCTCACACAGAAAGGAGCAGAAGAGCTGGAAAGGATCTCCTCAGAGCGCCTCAAAACCACCATTTTGGATGTCACTAGCACCGAGAGTGTAAAAGAAGCAATGAACTGGGTGAAAGGATGTGTTGGACACAAAGGTAGAGATTTCCATACATTTATTATCTCCAGGCATGGCTGAGACCATGGGGGCCCCGGTGGCGCAATGTGCCAGCAGAATTGCTGACCAACAGGTCAGCGGTTCTATTCCAGGGAGAGAAGGTTGAGCTCCCTCTGCCAGCTCCAGCTCCCCGTGCGGGGACATGAGAGAAGCCTCCCACAAGGATGGTAAAACACCAAAAACATCCAGGTATCCTCTTGCAGACAGCCAATTCTCTCACACCAGAAGTGACTTGCAGTTTCTCAAGTCACAACTGACACACACAAAAAATGGCTGAGGCCAGCAATTTGTCTTATTCCAAATATTTACCCTTCAGCTAGAAGTCGCTGAGCTTGGCTCACTCTTTGACAACACCAGGTTGCACTACAAAATTGACAACATGAAACTTCCTGTATGGAAGTTGTTCTCTGTTTTAAAAGCTTCAATGACAAAAAATGCTAGGCTCAAAATTGTAATAGATGGCAGATCTTTGTAAACTATGTCTTCCTCCTTTCAATATCAAACCAAATATATACAGGCCATAGAAACTGTACAGCAGGCATGTAGCCGGGGGGGGGGGCTTGGGGGGCTTCAGCCCCCCCCCCCCCCCCCGAAATTCTGATGGTGGTTCGCGAAAAGGCCTTACTGGTGCATTATTTAAACTGTTATGTTTATTCATATCATGATCTGATCACCATAATCAATATATCCCATATGTATGGGGGTATTGGGGTAATAATACAAAAGGTTTGCTAGGCTAGACCCTCTTTCAATCAGACTCAGCCCCCCCCGAAACTCAGCCCCCCCCCGAAACTCCCCCGAAAATTTTTTAGCCCCCCCCCCCCCCGAAACGAAATCCTGGCTACGGGCCTGCTGTACAGAAACATACTGTACAGATAAATGCCTGACAAGTTTAGTGGTGCCAATTGAAAACAGATTTTGGAGAAGCATCTCTTTAAATCCTGAATCCTACACATAACCGATCACCTTTCACCATTCAGTATTTTTACCTTCTTTATTCAACATTTCTAAACAATAAGATAAAATAGGGTGAGCAGATTTGCACATATTTTCTCCTATTTTATTGATGGCTCATCAATAAAATGAGAGCAAGAAAAACACAATCCTGGTCTAAACATCGCAATAGCAACTTTGTAAATTGCAGTAGTCACTAGGTTCTCATCCAGAAATTATCAGTTCGTTTCATTTGCTTTTAGAGAAGGAAGTGTGAAGTAGAAGCAAACACACTTCAACCTGCAAATATTCATTGTGACATATCCAAGAAATACTGTTGTTGCTTGAGACTGAAGCCCCTTAGTGATGAAAAATTAGATAATTAAAACAGAACAGGATGAGAAGACAGAGACAAAAGGTTATACAATAAACTGCAGCTGAACCAGAGAGAACCAAGTGCATGCTCATATCAGGTGCTCAGAGTACAACATTCTTTCAGAAAATTCACAGAATACTTGTAATGATCCCAGAATCAAAGTTTGTTCAGCCAGAAAATAAAATATTCCAAAAAAGGTAAGGGATAAAGCAAAAACATTTCTAAACAAGACATCTCTCTCTTCACACAGGACTGTGGGGTTTGGTAAACAACGCAGGTATAGGGAATCCATCAGGTCCCAACGAATGGCTGACAAAAGATGATTTTGCAAGGCTGATCAATGTTAATCTGCTCGGTACGATCGATGTGACACTGCAGATGCTGCCCCTGTTGAGAAAAGCCAGGGGGAGAGTGGTCAACATGTCTAGTATAAATGGAAGACTGGCGAACACTGGAAACTATTCAGTAACCAAGTTTGGTGTGGAAGCCTTCTCTGACAGCCTGAGGTAAGATATTAGTTATCTATGTTTTTCTCTCCAGCTAATGCTGAAGTAATGGGATAATCGGGCTCCTCAGTTAATCTGAATGATAAAAGAGAATAGAAAAATGGGAAGCTGCAATTTGTGTTGTGTTGATTGCCACAAAATCAACCTCAGTTTTTAGTGACCCCATGAACAGGAGACCTCCAATTAACCCTATCTTCAATAGTTCAACTCATGTCTTCAAAGGGCCCTTCCACACAGCCATATAACCCAGAATATCAAGGCAGATAATCCACAATATCTGCTTTGAACTGGATTATCTGAGTCCACACTGTCATATAATCCAGTTCAATGTGGATTTTAGACAGCTGTGTGGAAGGGGCCAAAGACTCAGGGCTGTGGTTTCCTTGACTGAGCCTATCAATCTTTAATGAGGTCTCCTTTTTTTTCCTACTACCTTTTACATAACCAAGCATTTTCTAGTGAGTCATGCCTTCTCGTGATATGGCCAGAGTAGAACAATCTCAATTTATCCTTTTTTGGCTTCAGGGAAGAATCGTATTATGCAAAAGACACAGTGCACAATATAATGTGACTAGCATCAGTTATTTAAATACTAAGTTTCATAGTATTGGGTTTTGTAGCAACTGATTCCATCTAAAATTACAAGCAAAGAGCGGCTTCTGTGAATGGCAATGCGGAAAATTGTACTCTACTATATAAAGTAAGATTTGGAGGAAGCTGAAAGCTAGAATTAGGGTCTTATAAGATTGGAATATACCCTGTTTCTGAGACTCTTTGAATGTGATTCCGAGTAGATCCTACCCAACACATGGCATTTGTCAATTCTGTCAGTAATCCATTGGAATCAGTGTGCAAAATGATGTAATGGCACATGGGACACTTATCATGTTTTTAAATTTTTAATATGGTTCTGAGGTGCTTTTTTACATGTGATCATAAAATCAATATACGTTCCATCAGCTGAAATCTCGCAAGAATAGTAGTTTGGGACTTCCAGCTATGTCACTGCGGAATATTAGAAAAGAAAAGTGATGTAGGGAGGAATTTGAATGGATTTGAAGGAGCCAGCTTTCTGTGGTGTCATCAGTCAAAGCACAGTTTTTTCTAAACCTAAGAATCAGATATGAAGGGGTCAGTATGCATCCCATCTGAATACATTATGCATCGAACCCTAAAAAATATGGGATGCATACTGGTATAAACAGAGTATATCCCAATATGATAATGTCCCTAGTAACTATCATGCAAAGTTTGCCTGATAGTGGCAAAGTGGGTTAAAGCGCTGAGCTGCTGAACTTGCTGATCGAAAGGTCGCAGGTTTGAATCAGGGGAGTGGCGGGAGCTCCTGCTGTTAGCCCCAGCTTCTGCCAACCTAGCAGTTCAAAAAGATGCAAATGCGAGTAGATCAATAGGTACTGCTCTGGCAGGAAGGTAATGGCACTCCATGCAGTCATGCTGGACACCTGGCCTTGGAGGTGTCTATGAACAATGCTGGCTCTTCGGCTTAGAAATGGAGATAAGCACCAGAGTCCCAGAGTCAGACATTAGAGCAGTGTTTCTCAACCCGGGGGTTGGGACCCCTGGGGCAGGTTGTGAGGGGACTTAATGTTGTGACGGGGGTTGGGACCCCTGGGGCAGGTTGTGAGGGGACTTAATGTTGTGACGGGGGTTGGGACCCCTGGGGCAGGTTGTGAGGGGACTTAATGTTGTGACTGGACTTAATGTCCAGTCATTAAGGGTTGTGACTGGGTTGTGACTGGACTTAATGTCAGGGGAAACCCTTTACCTTTACCTTTTACCATTTCTAACTTCTCTCAGTGATTATTTGTAGGATAAACATCCACCACAGAAGATTTCATGGGTGTTACATTTTTTTTCTTTCTCTGTGAGTATGGTCCTGAAAAACATGAACTTTAAAGTAACAAATAAGCCTTCGAAGTAATTGATTAGTTGTTAATTAACGAAGAACTAGCTATCTAACTAATAATTTCTTTTAACTATCAATCTGAGATGGGGTGGTATCACCCCTCTTATTTCCTGCTGCCTGGCATCATTTAAAAGATTTCTAGTTCAATTTTGGATAATCAATGCATATGTATGAAAGACAGAGAGTGAGAGGTTTTCACCAAACTGCATAATATCTCTGAATTTTTAAAAAAATTATCTTCACCATTGATTTGGCCACATGGGGCTTTCAATACATGTTGAGTCTCCCTAGACAGAAATGAAAAAAAAAACTTCACATGACATGGTCACAGGGAACCGAAATAGGGGAAAGCTCTTTTAGTGGTGCTGAACATGCATTTACAAAGTCTTCCAAGTATTTTCAGTCATGTGATAAACTCAAGGTGCTTCTGCAGTGACTTTCCACCTCATCAGACAGGATGATTTTAGTGTCCTAGGACACCTCCATCCCATCTGGAGGAATGATGAGTTCGCTGCCCATCAGACAATGCAAGGGCGCTTTGTGTGGAAACCCCATCCCCAATGCGTCACTGTACACGTTCACTCTAATGATAATAATAATCTAATGGAGCCAGCATAGGGCCTCACCACAATGACGACACATGTGATGGGGAAAGCGTCACCGAGAGGGAGCTGTGTGCAGGGTGACAGATCCACCCCACTGCTCTCTCTTTGAACCCCCCATCCCCAGAAGCCCAGCAGAGTGGGACACTTTGCCAGGGCTTTCTGATGAAATCAATTGAGATCAGTGACATCTACTGTGGGCGTTCCTTTTCTATGCCGCAATTCCCTGTCCCTATACTATTGCTATTTCAACTTCTAGTAGGCAGACAGTGAAGACCACTGAAGCCATATGTTCCCATTTTTTTTCTTCCCATATACGTCCTTTTTAAGAAAAAAATCAAAAAACTGTGCAGCTCCGTAGCCGAACTAAGCTGCTGATATGGATATCTACTGTAAGTTGAAAATTCACAAGTACAGAACTGTGCATCTGTAAACCTCTCACAATGCGAAAGCCCAATCTCATGAGATTGTGATGTTTCAAAGTTGTGCAGTTCTCCTGGAGGAAAATGTGGGGTCATAGACAAAGAGGGAGATGCATAGGTTGGGAGCAGTTATAGCCTAGTAGAAGCGGAAAGCTAAACACATGTGCAGTTTCTCAAATAGCTTTGTGCAATAAGAACAGAGACAAGCCAGGCATACTCTAATTCAGTGGTTCTCAACCTTCCTAATGCCGCAACCCCTTAACACAGTCCCTCATGTTGTGGTGACCCCCAACTATAAAATTACCTTCGCTGCTATTTCATAACTGTAATTTTGCTATTGTTAGTAATTTTAATGTAAACATCTGATATGCAGGATGTATTTTCATTCACTAGACCAATCTGGGCACAAATACCTGATGCACCTAAATCTGAATACTGATGGGGTTGGGGGGGGGGATTGATTTTGTCATTTGGGAGTTGTAATTGCTGGGATTTATAGTTCACCTACAATCGGAGAGCATCCTGAACTCCATCAATGATGGAATTGAACCAAACTTGGCACACAGAACTCCCATGACCAACAGAAAATACTGGAAGGGTTTGGTGGGCATTGACCTTGAGTTTTGGGGTTGTAGTTCACCTACATCCAGAGATCACTGTGGACTCAAATAATGATGGATCTGGACCAAAGTTGGCACAAATACTCAATATACCCAAATGTGAACACTGGTGGAGTTTAGAGAAAACAGACCATGAGATTTGGAAGTTATAGTTGCAGGGATTTATAGTTCACTTACAATCAAAGAGCATTCTGAACCCCACTAATGATAGAATTGGATGAAACTTCCCACACAGAACCTCCATGACCAAAAGAAAACACTGTATCTTCTGATGGCCTTTGGTGACCTCTCTGACGCCCCCTCGCAACCCGCCCCAGGGGTCCCAACCCCCAGTTGAGTAACGCTGCTCTAATCTCAGACAAGACAGATCTGCAATTATATAAGCCTGTTTAAGAGCCTTGTGTGATAATGTCCCAGTAAAGGAATAAACAGAAAATATGAGAGAGGTGGCTAGAATCATCGGGATGTCTGCAATGCTACATGCGTATTCCTGGGATTGAAACCTTACTAAAAGGAGTCATGTTTCAATCACAGTAAAAATACAAAACACCACATGTAACAGTCTTATTACAGATGAGGTTATCTTTTTCTTTCAATTCAGGAGAGAGCTTTGTCCCTTTGGAATTAAAGTTAGCATAATTGAACCCGGTGTTTTCACTACCAACATTTTGAACAACGTGGAAGAGAACTTCAGGAAAACATGGGACCGAGCACCTTCTGACATCAAAGAAGCCTATGGGCAGCAATATCTGGAGAGCTGTGAGTAATCTGGACACATTATTTCTGGAATCTGTTTTGAAGACTTTCTCTGTGTGTATATTCCTCATGATATAAAAAACATAGGAGAGACAAACACAACCACCTTCTAAGCCTCCCATTCAAACTTCTTCAAGCTTCATGTAATCAACCTCCACAGTCCAGAATCTGAGGATTTGGACTGGCCTACAATTCAGTTGAAAATAGTTTGGATTACATCTGACCCAATTTAGGCCCAAATCCCAACTAAAGCATCAATATACAAATACTTGCACCTACCATTGCCTTGATTTAGGAATGTTAATAGCCATGTTTTTAATCCTCATCAAAACTACATGAATTTTTGAGAAATCACCATACCTCCAATGTGTATGTAATGTCAAACCAAAACTTTTAAAATGGAGCCACAATCAAGAGTAAAGATTTAAAGTTGAGTTTAGTTCAGTGCCTAAGAACATTCCTACTAAAGTAACACTTTAATTGCATTCCCAATGCACAGCCCCCTATAAATAAACAGCTAGTGCTAAAGAAGTGTGGGGCTGAATCCATACCTGCAAAATAATTAGTCATTTACTCATTTTTGGTGCACAACATTCCTCAGCTTTGAAAGTGAAATCAGCTTAAATAACCCTTTTATTCTGCACTTTCATGGAAAAACCTGTTTTTGGGGGGGGGGGGTTGTTGTCAGTTTTTTGTTTGTTTTGTTTTTGTTCTGTTTGGTTTTTTTTTTTTACTATGTTCTACAGCCTGTATCTGGATTGAGGTGGATTGTGGGGGACAGGTTAAGAGTTGCTGGTTGGTAGGTGGTGACTGTGGTGCTGCTGTTTTGTTTGGGGTCTTTAGAGTGGAAGACTGGGCAGGGGATCAGATGGGGACAGCTGGCAGAAGGGATGAGAAAGCCATTCTTTCCCACTGCTCCTGTGCCTTTGACACAGATGCCAGCCTCTCTCTACCCAGTGTGTCTGTCTCTCTGTTGAGAGAATTAAATGCCTCCTCAATTTAAGTCACAACATTTAAAGTCCCCATGCTCATTCCCTCACTCAGATGACAAAGGAAAGAGACTGAACAGGGAGTGCATTCAAAAGGAGTACAAGGTGGGTGGTAAGACTGACTGGAAAATAGAAAGATGGTTGGTTGGCAGGTTTACTTGTGTCAGGAATTAAGAAGAAGTAACGGCTGTGGTCATGTGACCAAAACAATCTGATACCACAAATGTGTGCATACCCAAAATGCCCTTTTGTACCAAGGTAGTTTTGGGGTGTGGGGTTGGAACTGTGTGGTTTTCAAGAGCAGCTTGAGTCCAGATTTAAACAAGTGAGTGTGACCTCAGCAGGGTCATATTAGTAGAAGATAATGCTCAGGAAGCTGGGATACAGCTCTTATGTGGCTTCAGCCCCTTCTACTTCCATATAATCCAGTGTATCAAACTTGATGATCAGCTTTGAACTGGAGTATATGAATCCTCACTACCATATAATCCAGTTTAAAACAAATAATCTAGATTTTATATGGCAGTGTAGAAGGGGTCTAGAAAAGGAGAACCAAAGACTGAGTCCTGATAGAATCAAGAAAAGCAAAATAAAGTAAACAGAGGACTGGCACAAAGCTCCAACAAATTATTTAAAACAATCCTGCTGTTAGTAAAAACCAGTTAAAGAACACAGTAAATAAGGAACTATCTGGTTATATACTCTGTTCCTTTCCCGAAGCATTGCAGCTGGAGAGTGCTAGTGAGATTCTTGCCCCAACTGGAAGTAAGATCAGCCAGTAAAGAAAGTCTAACTCTCCTCCTCTTCCCACCCTCCCATTCTGGCATCTTCCTTACAGGAAGCTATTTTGCAATATTTGGGAGACATACTATCTGACTCGTATTAAGGTACATTTTGTTGCTGCTTCAGCATAATGCCCCAAATTGGTTCAAATTGATCTAATCCAGACTCAATCCAGTTCAAATATGACCTTGGACTACATCTTTCCTTCATATGTTTCACAAACAGGTTGCACCCTCATAAGCCAAGCTTACATAAAGAAGGCCAACACCAACCTCTATCTGGTCACTGACTGCATGGAGCATGCTCTGATGTCCCGGTATCCACGCACACGCTACTCTGCAGGCTTGGATGCAAAGCTCTTCTACATTCCTCTGTCTTACATGCCAACCTTTGTGGGAGACTATGTGATGACTTGCTTTGCCCCAAAACCAGCACAGGCAGTGTAGGTAATTTTACAGGAAAGAGTTGAATAAAGTCCACAAGTTGTGTCAATGGACACCGTTACATACAATCTCAGCAGTCAAAATGTTGTTTTTTTTAATGTGTGTGTTTCATTTTTACCTTTGATCTCTGAACTAAAGGCTCACATTCGAATAATTGAGATGTGCTTGTTTGGAAGTCAGATTCTGGCTGCGATGATGTCAACTTAAATGTCTCTCATGCCATAAATAATATTCAGTGAACCCACCTACAAAGAGACCAAGGAGTGAAAACATCTCTCATCTTGGAGACTAATGAATCCTCAGGGAAAGGGGAGCCAATTGAACCAAGCCATCAGAAAAACATGAAGAAGGGAAACAAGTAAAGCCATTCCCTCCTGATCTGACAAGTCAGAGAAAAACAAATGTAGATATCTCATTGGACAGAAAAGTTATGAGATGATGCTAGCTGGTAGAGATAAGATGAATTATCAAACCATTGTTCTAAAAGACACAATTTCTCCCTTCTGTTCACTTTTTGTGGATCACTTTTTGTGGATTTTGAAAGATTGTTTATGTTCCTCATTGATGGGAGCACAACCTCACCCCACAAAACCCAATCTTTGCCAGCACGTTCTAGTCTTTCTTAAACCCAGAGGCCAATGGTACTCCCAAAAACCTCCTGGAAGCTATATTAGTTGTAATTTCCGCTATTCTCTAGGACAGTGGTTCTCAACCTGAGGGTCCCGGGTATTTTGGCCTACAACTCCCAGAAATCCCAGCCAGTTTACCAACGTTTAGGATTTCTAGGAGTTGAAGACCAAAATATCTGGGGACCCACAGGTTGAGAACCACTGCTCTAGAGAGCCATAGTCTGAAAGGTGCCATAATTCCATACCCATTAACTATTGTAATTTAGCAGAAATGATCTCGATTAATCCACTACTATCCTATTTTTTAGCTTTTAAAATGTCCTTGTTTCTTGCTTTTCCTTCCATTTTTCCCATTTGTCCTCATCTTATTTCAGTTACGGGGGAGGGGGGGGGATTACTGCAAATACCAAAAGTAGTTTGCACTCAAGTTAGGTCACTAGGAAGCAGAAAAGAGGAGGCGACAAAATATTTTCCTTCCCAGCAGACTCTGAGAAACACAAACTGCTTCAGCCTCTTCTGACTTCGTCCTCATTAATAATATTTACTTTCTTGATCACATTGCATATTGCTTAGCTACAAGTATTTCAGTTTTCATCTGTGAAATGTTGGAGGCTATGTAGTTCTTAAGCATGCTAGGGCTGTAACAAAGTCCTGATTATGTCATGAAGACTTCAAAGAGGTTTCTCCAAAGGCTGCTAATTCTTCCAAGAACATTAAAATCCACAAGCATCTTCTGTATTAACAGATACAATATGCCTGGCCCAGCATCATCCAATAGAAACAAATAGCCACAAATAGCTGGTGGTGCAGTGGGTTAAAGTGCTAGCTGCTGAACTTGCTGACCAAAAGGCTGCATGTTCAAATCCAGGGAGCAGGGTGAGCTCCTGCTGTTAGCCCCAGCTACTGCTAATCTAGCAGCTCGAAAACATGCAAATGTGAGTAGATCAATAAGTACCACTCTAACAGAAAGATAATGACCACATGACCTTGGAGGCGTCTACAGCTCTTCAACTTAGAAATAAAGATGAGCACCAACCCCCAGAGTCTGACATGACTGGACTTAAGGTCAGGGGAAAGCCTTTACCTTTACCTATCTACACAAAACATAATAGTTATGCAAATATATAACATTTGACATGAAATTATTATGGTCGGGAGCATATGCCAATTTATAATGGGAATCTCAGAACTTACTATGTAGTCATGTTATTATATTACAGAGCTACCAAAAGAGCAATAAAAAGGAGGCACTTCACATATTATCAAGGTCAGTGTATTATCAATGCCTCAACAGACAAAAATATCCCTGTTGGTACGGCCCCTTATAAAATAAAAGAGATGCCAAAGTTCTCAAAGCTCTACGGCCAAAGTCCTCTGAAAGAGTGGAGAATCTAACATATAAGAGTTGCTCTCATAAGTGGAAGAAATCATATGTCTTTTCTCCCAGCGTGTAAGGAGACCTAGCCATTCGGAATTAAGGTAAGATAATATAGGATCTTTGATGGTGTGACAAAAGGGGTTCAATCCCATTCAATGCCGCAATGGGGGAACTCAGCTTCCTGGAATAATCTGGAGAACTGGATCAAGAGTCCTATTGAAGTCAGCTCTCTTCAGAATTTGTCAGAAAGATGATAAAGTGTACAAAAGACAGGTAACAATTTTAGTCAAGGAGCCTCAAGTGGCGCAGTGGGTTAAACCTTTGTGCCGGCAGGACTGCTTACTGACAGATCAGCAGTTAGAATCTGGGGAGAGCGGGTTGAGTTTCCTCTGGCAGCTCCAGCTCCCCATGCAGGGATACAAGAGAAGCCTTCCATAACGATGGTAAAACATCAAACATCTGGGCAACGTCCCTGCAGACGGCCAATTCTCTCCTACTAGAAGCAACTTGCAGTTTTTTAAATTGCTTCTGACATGAAAAAAAGCCAACCTACCCAGAGGTTCCATCAACAAATGGAAGGGACCACTAAGTATGCATTGTGATTTCAGCAATATTCATACTTGGGACTGGAAAGGAGAAATAATTTGTTCTCCTGCTGGCTATGCCTTTTTGCCTATGGCACGAATGGGATTCCTGATCACATCACAAACTAGCGTGTCGTGGTCTTATTTAATATTGAGGATTTTAAACAGAGGCTGGATGGCCATCTGTTGAGAATGCTTGGATTGTATTTTCCTGCATGACAGAATGGGATTGGACTGGATAGCCCTTGTGGTCTCTTCCAACTTAATGATTTTATGACTTCCAGATATCCCTGCACCTTAAGAAATGTTTTGTTGGCTCTGGGTCAGAAAATAAGAATATAGCCATTTTTACTGGGGGAAATCTGAAGAGGAAAGACTTATTACATCACCATGGCTCCCAATCATCCTTGAGCAAGTTGTAAATATTCCTTTTTTATAATTTGTTAATATTTCTGCATATATTCTAGAATTAGTTTCTCCCAATATTTTAAGGTTTTTGAGTCATAGCTTATTATTTATTTATTTATTACTGTGCTTATATACCGCCGTTTCTCAGCCTAAATCGGCGATTCAACGCGGTTTACAACACAATGACAAGCAGCAATATTCCATTAAAAAGCATAAAAACACATACACAATACACAATATTATTGGGCCACCAATAATAATCCAATGCATCTCTTAATTGTAGTCGCAATCCAATTTCGTCGTCTGTGATTAACCAATCCTTGTTCATCAGTTTCGTTGCACCAGATTAATCGAATGCTTGTTTAAACATCCATGTCTTCAACCTTTTTCGAAATACCATCAGTGAAGGGGCTGATCTCACCTCTATGGGGAGGGCATTCCAAAGCCGAGGGGCCACCACAGAAAAGGCCCTGTCTCTCGTTCCCGCCAGCCGCACCTGTGAAGCAGGCGGGATAGAGAGCAGGGCCTCCCCAGAAGATCTTAGGGTCCTGGTGGGCTGATAGGCCGAGATACGTTCGGATAGATAAGTTGGGCCAGAACCGTTTAGGGCTTTAAAGGCCAGCGCCAGCACTTTGAATTGGGCCCGGTAGCAAATCGGCAGCCAGTGGAGCTGGTACAGCAGAGGAGTTGTATGCTCCCTGCGCCCAGCTCTGGTTAGTATCATGGCTTCCGCCCGTTGGACTAATTGGAGCTTCCGAGCCGTCTTCAAAGGCAACCCCACGTAGAGAGTGTTGCAGTAGTCAAGACGGGATGTAACCAGAGCGTGGACTACCGTGGCCAAGTCAGACTTCCCAAGGTACGGTCGCAGTTGGCGCACAAGTTTTAGCTGTGCGAATGCTCCCCTGGTCACCGCCGAAACCTGGGGTTCCAGGCTCAGCGATGAGTCCAGGATCACACCCAAACTGCGAACCTGCGTCTTCAGGGGGAGTGCGACCCCGTCTAACACAGGCTGTAACCCTATACCCTGTTCGACCTTGCGACTAACCAGGAGTACCTCTGTCTTGTCTGGATTCAATTTCAATTTGTTCGCCCCCATCCAGACCGTCACAGCGGCCAAGCACCGGTTCAGGACCTCAACAGCCTCCTTAGTAGCAGGTGGAAAGGAGTGACAGAGTTGGACATCATCTGCGTACAGATGACATCGCATTCCGAAACTCCGGATGATCTCGCCCAGCGGCTTCATGTAGATGTTAAACAACATGGGAGATAGTATTGAACCCTGAGGAACCCCACAAGACAAAGGTTGTGGGGTTGAACAGGAGCCTCCCAGTAACACCTTCTGTGACCGACCCTCGAGGAATGAGCGGAGCCACTGCAGAACAGTACCTCCAAGACCCATCCCCGCGAGGCGTCCCAGAAGGATACCGTGGTCGACGGTATCGAAGGCCGCTGAGAGGTCAAGCAGCACCAACAGGGACACACTCCCCCTGTCGAGCTCCCGACGCAGATCATCCACTAAGGCGACCAAGGCTGTCTCGGTACCATGCCCCGGTCTAAAGCCAGACTGTGCCGGGTCCAGATAATCCGTGTCTACCAAGAATGCCTGGAGTTGTGAGGCCACCACACGTTCCATGACTTTGCCCAAAAAGGGGAGATTGGAAACAGGCCGATAGTTGACGAATTGAGTGGGGTCCAGTGATGGTTTTTTCAACAGTGGTTTTATCACAGCTTGCTTTAAGCTGGCTGGAATTTTGCCTTCCCGAAGGGAGGCATTAACCACCACCTTCACCCACTCGGCCAATCCCCCTCTGGCCTCCTTCAGAAGCCAGGATGGGCAGGGGTCTAGGATGCATGTGGTAGCTCTCATTCCTCCAAGCACCTTGTCCACATCCTTGGATTGAACCAATTGAAATGAATCCATCAAAACTGGACAAGCAGATGCTCGTGTTACATCCTCAGAGACTGCCGTTAATATGGTATCCAGTCCAGAGCGGATCAAAGCGACTTTGTCTGCAAAGAACTGAGCAAAAGCTTCACAGCGAGCTGCCGAGTCATCAGGGCACCCATCCTGAGTGGTGGGTTTTAACAGGCCTCTGACAACTCGGAACAGTTCAGCCGGACGGTTCTTTGCAGACGCAATAGTGGCCGCAAAGAAAGTCTTCTTAGCGGCTTTTATTGCCGCGGCATATGCCCTTAAAAAGGACACAAACCGTGTTCGATTTGGCTCGCTCGGATCCGAACGCCACACGCTCTCTAGTTCCCTCTTCTTTCGCTTCAACGCTGCCAGCTCCTCGGTGAACCAAGGAGCTGGTTTAGCTCAGCTACTTGAGAGGGGACGTTCTGGAGCGATCGTGTCTATTGCCCTAGTCATCTCCCCATTCCAGAGAGCGACCAGGGCATCAACAGGATCACCTACCGAGGTGGCGGGAAATTCCCCAAGAGCCGTCAGGAATCCATCCGGATCCATAAGCCTCCTGGGGTGGACCAGCTTAATGGGTCCTCCACCTCTGCGGAGGTTAGGGGGTGCAGTGAGTCTAAAGCTGACCAGGTGGTGGTCGGTCCATGGCAACGGAGAGATGGATAACTCCTCAACACCGCCACCTTCCTCCCATCCCTGATAAAAAACTAAGTCCAATATATGTCCAGCACTGTGGGTGGGGCCAGATACCCGCTGGGACAGCCCCATGGTCGCCATGGTAGACATGAAGTCCTGAGCCGCTCCCGTCCTGAGCTTACACTGTGGCTCAATGTTTAATGAAAAGGTATTTATGTGTATTTTAATAGGCATAAACCTCTCCCTAAAATTTAAAATTTACTTTTTACTTTAAAATTTAAAATTTACTTTTTTTCCGTAGTTAGTGACAATGTGATCAATGCAGATGAAGGTTTTACTTGGAATATATTCTTAGCAAATAAGACAAAGAGACCACAGGAAAAGTTGAATGCTATAGGAGTTTTATATTGAGAAGGAACACAATAGTGGGCATGCATTCTTTTCTTCCGTGCTTCATCTGTTTCTAGACTTGTTTTGATCTTCATTGCAATGTACATGTCTTCTCTCAGATGGGAGAAGGAAGTTCATACGCTGCTGAGTAAACCAAACCCTTTGTTCACACATTCCCCAGCAGCAGATGTACATATAATTTCACCAATACTGGAAATGATATATAGTCATTTCAAAGCCATTGATAATTCAGATCACAATTAATTTATAAGCTGGCAGGCATCTTATGCATCTTATAAGAAATTCCATAATGTATTTATGTGCTGTTTGAAGAAACACTTCTTTCCATTTGTCCTGAAGCTGCCGCTGTTTATATCCTGGAGATGATGCTAGGTTCTAATATTAGGAGCAATGCATCGGCTTTCTCTTTCTAATATGTTGCCCCTTATTTGCCATTTTCCTAAACTACTGTATACTGATTTTCTTGCTTCCTGGCAGGGGGCTGGACTGGATGGCCCACAAGGTCTCTTCCAACTCAATGATTGTATGATTCTAGGTTCTGCAAACTGTGCTTCTATAAGATTTTCTCCTGTCTTCATTTTGTCTCTTTTCTCTGCACTTTTTTGAACTCTGCAATCTCCATTTCTATGTGTCTTAAAGCCAGCTTTGCATTCACTAAGCTAAGAACTCTATCCCATGGTGGGGACGGGGAGGAAGCATCATATTACCATGGCATTTTGTTCCATAGCATTATAAAGGACATCCGTCCATTTCTCATTCTTCTTCAAACATTGTATTTTCTTGCCAGTTTTACAGAAATTGTCAGTTTTCAGATTTTTCCCATGACACAGTGTAGTCTCCACGCACTCTGTTTTTAAAATTTAAAAAATCTTCAGAAAATAAGCTTACTTGACTTTCCCTCAGATCCCACTGCTCTAGAGGAGACCCAAATAGCTGATCTTACACTAAACTTATTACAATTGTTCAATCATGAGGATAGTCTTATTTAACTCCTTATATCTATCTTTCCCCTTTTTTCTGGAAATGAGACCCTTCCACTTTGCCTCCCAGGTCCTTCTGATTTGGCCCGTCTTATAATAACTTTTCCTTTTACTAATATAATCTTGGAGTAGGTAGTCAGCTAGATTTTTATACCAAGTTTTTATATACCATTTCTTGTGGTCCTTCCAGACTAGCACAACTGAGGTTTTAATTGCATTCATCATGTATTTTATCATACATTCTATATTTATTATATTCTAAAGTCCCTTTTAAAATATCTATATCTTATTTTATTCTTTGGAGTCTTATCTTATTCCATGTTTATTGCTGTCTGCACGGAAGATATCACATTCTATTAATGGTGATTGCTCTGATTTCTGAGGAGTCGTAATATGACTCCAAAGTCATTATTTAGAAGCAATGCTTCATGGGAGAATAGAGTTCAGAGTCCCTGGAGCAACAAGTGATTAAAGTTACGACTTCTTCATGTCCCTTTCATTTCTGTTATCGAATCCCCCCCCAAAAAAATTCTCAATAAACCAAATCTACTAACTGACAGTGAAAGAATCCTCTATTTCCCCCTATATAATATAATGATCACAAGAAAATAATGCATGTACTAAAAGTAACATCCAATGTTAGTGACAAGGGCCCCTGATAAAGCAGGAATTTAATTTTGGTGAGAAGTTTTACCTTCAAGATTGTGATTATACATTCATATTACTAAAAAATACTAGATCAGTACATCGCAAGTTATCTGTTATGTGGGATTGGTAAAAAAATCTAGCATTCCTAAAACTAGCATCATATTTGTGCACATTAATTACAGCTGTTTCTTTCCTTCCTGGAAACTTACCATGGGTGAAGCTAAAAGCTCAGTGACTGTCATGAAATTGGTGACAATCACTTTGAGTAGAATTGGGCTGATATACATTGATACATTGATATATACAATGTTCATTAGAAGAGTCCTGTGTTCCCCATAATTGTTACGTCT
The DNA here is from genome assembly GCF_037176765.1 of Anolis sagrei. NCBI lineage: Eukaryota > Metazoa > Chordata > Lepidosauria > Squamata > Anolidae > Anolis > Anolis sagrei. The sequence goes on from NC_090022.1 coordinate 137,104,017, forward strand.
TCCCTGCAGGTTATAGAGATGTGGCTCTACCTGGCTGCCCTCTTGGGGTTTTACTTCCTCTGCCGATGGTTCCGGGAGAGACAGACTGTGGAGAAATTGACAGAGAAATATGTGTTCATTACCGGCTGTGATTCTGGGTTTGGGTACCATCTCGCCAGGCAGCTGGATGCCCAGGGCATGCGAGTGTTGGCAGGTTGTCTCACCCAGAAAGGGGCAGATCAACTGGAAAAGGTCACATCAGAAAGGCTGAAAACCACGCTCTTGGATGTCACCAGCACAGAAAGCGTGGCTGCAGCAACTGAGTGGGTGAAAGGATGTGTTGGGAATAAAGGTACAGTAGTGGACTTTCTCAATTTTTCCCCCAAAATGGAAGTCCTTTGAAAATACTTTTTCCCCTTTCTGGAACAGATAATATGCAGGACAGAGCAATGTGGACGCCAGTCCTCAGCTGTAAACCAACGAATCCTGCCTCAAGAGCTCAGAGGCAGAGCTTTGCCAATGAACTAAAAACTTCACCTTCATTTTTTCAACTTCTAAGTGTGGCATTTTCCCTTAATCTATCAGGCTCCATGCTGTACTTCTGAAAATGTTGGAACTCATAAGTAATATTCATGCCAATGAGTGGTCCAAAAATAGGTAGTTGAAAAAGACAGGATAGAAGATGATATCCACCTTGAAATGATGATCAAATCTTTTTACACTATCTAATTATATCAATTTGATACCACATTAACAACTATCATTATCATACAGCATCCTGGGATTTGTAGTTTGGGAAGGCCCTTGAGGTCTCTGACAGATCATTCTAAATACGCCATAAACTATAAGGATTCCACAGGTCAAGCAACAGCGGTTAAAGTAGTGTCAAACTGCTATAATAGTGTAGTGGGAAAGCAATGTTAATCTAACCCACACTTTTTCATCTGTAATATAAGTTGACAAGTGTAGGCAACAATTAACTTTGCAGTGATTAGCAATTAAAGTTGTCTAAGTTAAAGATTACACAGGCTGTTAGAAAAGCAAGATTCTTTCACAAAGTTCACAAGGCTTTTGAGACTCTGGGTCCATTCAGCCAGTGTTGAAAAGGCTACCAAAAATGGGAGGCGAAATGAAAAAGCAACCCTAAATTAAGAAATTCTCTCTTCATGCAGGACTCTGGGGATTGGTAAATAATGCGGGCATAGCTGTACCCCAAGCTCCTAATGAATGGCTGACCAAGGAAGACTTTATGAAGGTGATAAATATCAACCTCTTTGGGGTTATTGATGTGACAGTGCACGCCCTACCTCTGTTGAGAAAAGCCAGAGGGAGGATTGTCAACATGTCCAGCGTGGCAGGAAGACTATCGTACTTTGGAGGAGGTTACTGCCTGTCCAAGTATGGCGTGGAAGCCTTCTCTGATTGTCTGAGGTAAAGAAGATCCCCAGCTTGGGTTTTCCTCCATCCAAATTTCAAGTCACAGAGTGTTTCCTTACACTGAATGATGCAAGATTTATGGCATAATGTAAAATAAACCACGGGTAGATCACTTTGGATCTGCCCACACACTGCCATACCAGGGAAAGAAAATATGCCTCACAGATGATCAATAAAGAACAAGTAGTTTACTCTTCATAATTCAGATCACCATATTTACAATCATGTGATCAGTTGCATTGACTCACATAATGTCCTTTTATGAGAGGTTTAAAATGGCCTTTCTTTGTCTATGTAGATGAACTCCTTCAGCAGCTCATGAAGCGAGAGCACACTCCAAAATCTGTCTCTCTCTGCTTTCTCTCTGTGCTCTCTGCATGCACTTGCATAGCTCAAGCCTGAAAATGTAACAGTAACCAAAAGTCACAGGCTCAGCCATCTCCCTGGGTGTAGCCTGAGCAATCAGCTTCATGCATCTTATTTTACAGTTGACACACAGACACTAACTGATTTCTTGCATGCTTTAACAAGATTGTAGAAGCATTTGAAGATGTGCTATACTTAATCATAGTATTAGTCTTTTTAATTTTAATATTAACTATGTCATCTACTTAAAAGAAGTATTCCAGACATCAAACTAGAATCCCATTATGATTAAAGTTATTTCCTTTTACTTTTGCAGGAAAGTCAGAACTGGCCCTATTGTTAGACAAATCACCCTCAAGATATATATTCTAGATGTATTATAAAAGCAGCAGACTATTAATGATTTCATGTTCTGCGATTGTACATTTACTCTATTTGCTGCTACTCTTGAAATAGAACGTTTCTTGGGCTTGAAGTCAATATGAAAATTTAAGCTACTACATTGCTTTGGATAACAGCTCTGGAGATGAGGGATCAATTCCCTGTTTGGCCAAGGACATCCCCTTGGGGGAGTCACATATTCTCAGCCCCAGAAAATCTCTTAATAGGTTTGCTTTAGGGGAGCCATAGATTAGAAACAAGGCACACAACAACAACAGCATGCATTAGAAGACATATGAGTAATAGAGGGAGAGAGAGGTGGACTAACAGAAAAGAGAGAGAGAGAGAGATGACATATGAATGTGGGCAAACATATCAAAGAGCAAGGGGGCTGTATCACTGTATAAGGGGAAGAAATAAGAGAACAAAGAAAAAGAGACAAGATGAGCATGGGCAAGATTTATGAGAGGGAAGAAGGAAAGGACATTACTCAGAAGCTACCAACAAGGGGAGAAAGAGAAAGAATGGAAAACAATGAGTAAGACATAGAAGGGGTAAAAGAAACAAAATCAGGGAAATTAAAAAAGATAGGATGCAAGTGCATAAGAAAGGTTTAACTGAAAAATCTTTGTATCTGTCATTTGTAATTAATGATGTGTAGACCTTAGGAAAAGAAAACCAAAAAACATTTTGAGTTGATTAAGGCGAGTGGGAAAACAACTGAGAAAAGTACAAATAAGATTGAAAAACTGCCAAACAGAAATCCTTAAGTCTCATATTCAGCATTCCTTCATGAATAGGAGGTAGCCCAATATTTCCCACCTTGTTCACGGTCTACCCAATGCCCTGGTGCTGGATGAAGTTTCAGAAACTTTGTGTTGGCTGTCATCCTATGCATGTTCATTCTTAGCACTTAAGCCTCATTGAGGGTTGCAATGGGACTTCTGTGTAAGTGCCTTCAAGTTGCCTTCTGACCTATGGCAGTCCCATAATTTCATTGGGTTTTCTTAGGCAACAAACATTCTGAGATGGCTTTGCAGTTTCCTTCCTCTGAAATCACAGTACATATACAAATCACTTCCCCGTAGAAAGGTTATTATTATATGTGAACTGGAAATGGTGATCTTTTCCTTTTTATTTATTCAGGCGAGAGCTCCGTCCTTTTGGGGTTCAAGTCAGTATTATAGAGCCTGGTGGTTTTGCTACACCCATTCAGAACAATATTGTAGAGGCCTTCCAAACGGCATGGAGCCAGGTGCCTTCTGACACCAAAGACGCCTATGGGCAGCAATACATGGAGACCTGTGAGTAAAAAATTACATCAAAGTTGTGCTAAAGGTGGGCAATGTCATTGCATTCATTGCTTTTGAGAGGTGAATTTTTCCTAGCCTTTGCAGCACAAAGGCTAATGGGAGCTGTCCAATGTGATGAACTTCTTTGGGGCTTCTTTTTGTGTCAGGAGCTACTTGAAAAACTGCAAGTTGCTTCTGGTGTGAGAAAATTGGCCATCTGCAAGGACATTGCCCAGGAGACACCTGGGTGTTTGATGTTTTACCATCCTTGTGAGAAGCTTCTCTCATGTCCCGCATGAGGAGCTGGAGCTGACAGATGGAGTTAAACCCACTCTCCCTGGATTTGAACCACTGGTCAGCGGTCCTGCCGACACAAGGGTTTGACCCATTGCACCACCGGGGGCTCCTTTGGAGCTTATGGTTTGACACCTTGGGTAGTTCCCATAAAATCAGGAGTAGATTTCATAAAACCCAGCATGGATTCATTTTCCAAAACCATCAGGTATGTTGAAGTGTCTCAGAAGCAAAAATAAAAGTAGGAGAGCATCTTACTAAAATGTCATTCTTAAAGTATCATGGATATTTTCACAGGCTGTGCAAACTTCACCCACCTGCTTAGGGTCCTGTTTAATGGTTTGGATTAGACAATATTCCAGTTCATTTTTGTTTGGACAGATCTGACACAAAACTGAAATCAGATCAAATTGTGAACATCTGTATTTTGCCCTATCACTGACTGGTACTGGGAAGCAGAAACACCATAAGAGTTTGTGCTTGTTGTCCTCCCCCCCCCCCTAAAAAAAACAATTTTAAACAATTTACAGATCTGATGCCCTTCACATGGAAATTAATTGCAGACTTGTAGAGCTACAGAATCTGTATAAGCCACATTTAAACCACGACTTTGATAAAATCAAAGGAAAAAGTGTACATGTTCCTTCAAGTCACCTATCAACTTATGTTATCCCACAAATGTAAAGAGTGTTCTTATACAAGGGATATTGAGATGTGGTTTGCCTTCCTTTCCTTTAAAACATTATTGACATTAACAAGGAGCCAACAAAAGAAACCAAGCAGGAGGAAAAATATTGATTGTATATATCTAATATATTGACTCTTCAACTTTTCTTTAACTCAAGTACTATAATTGGAAAGTGCTGATGAAATTCTTGCTCCAGTTTGAACCTAGACCTATTTCTCGTATCTCTCCTCCCTTTCTTCTTCCTTCTGGAGTCTTCTTTACATGCTGCTATTTTAAAATATTTAGAAAATATACCATCTGGATAATTGAACTATTTTTGATGCTGTGCCAAATAACTTCAGATAAATGTAATCCAGACCCAATCTAGGTCAGACCTAATCTTGCACTACTTCTTTCCTTCCTCTTTTTCACATGCAGGCTGCAAATTGCTCCGGGATCACTCAAAGAGAGCCAACAACAACAACTGGCTGGTCACCGACAGCATAGAACATGCCTTGACATCCCGCTACCCTCGCACTCGCTACTCTATAGGTCGAGACGCAAAATACTTCCACCTTCCTATGTCTTATTTGCCAACAGCTGTGTCAGATTTTGTGCTGGCTCGCTTTATGCCAAAGCCAGCACTGGCATTGTAATCAATCTTGTCTAAAATGCTTTGCAAATAAGTCAATAAATCAAGTAGGTGGGACATAACCTCCATACATATACATATATCTCTCCTAATGAGATGCTGCTCTTAGTTATGACCATTGATGTGTCAATCATAATAAGGTTTTTGCTATATATTTTTATCAAAAGTCTTAAATACTGTTTTAGCTCATTATGACATAATTGTCTGCATAGAAGGACAAAATCAGGGGAAAGTCCTGTGTCGTTCCAGTCACTTGGTTCAATTGTTGAACAATGAGGTAACACAGATAAGCATTTTACTAATTCAATTCCCCTACTGTAGTTGTGGCTAGTAACTGAATTAACACCCAGGGAATATCTGGAAAGCCAAATATCACAACGGGACAGATAACAGAAAAAAATGAAATGCAAAAATACAGAATGGGGGACACATGGCTCGAGAGCAGTACGTGGACAACAAGTTAAACATGAGCCAACAATATGATGTCAAAAAAAGCCAATGGGATTTTGGCTTGCATCAATAGGAGTATAGTGTCTAGATCTAGGGAAGTCATGCTCCCCGCCCCCCATTCTGCCTTGGTTAGACCACACCTGGAATATTGTGTCCAATTCTAGGCACCACAATTGAAGAGAGATATTGACAAGCTGGAGAGTGTCCAGAGAAGGGTGACTAAAATGATCAAGGGTCTGGAGAACAAGCCCTATGAGGAGCGGCTTAAAGAGCTGGGCATGTTTAGCCTGCAGAAGAGAAGGCTGAGAGGAGACATGATAGCCATGTATAAATATGTGAGGGCAAGTCACAGGGAGGAGGGAGCAAGCTTGTTTTCTGCTTCCTTGGAGACTAGGACACGGAACAATGGCTTCAAACTACAAGAAAAGAGATTCCATCTGAATATTAGGAAGGACTTCCTGCCTATGAGAGCCAGTCAGCAGTGGAACTCTCTGCCCCGGAGTGTGGTGGAGGCTCCTTCTTTGGAAGCTTTTAAACAGAGTTGGATGGTCATCTGTCAGGGGTGCTTTGTATGCAATTTTCCTGCTTCTTGGCAAGGGGGTTGGACCGGATGGCCCATGAGGTCTCTTCCAACTCTGATTCTATCATTCTATGAATCTGGGTTCTTCACAAAAAGCAATTCTCAAATGCCATAATGGATATAATACAATTTGAAAAACAACCTCCTCAAACGTAATGCCAGATAAAACAATTGTGATGTCTCAGTGCTGAGTCCAGTTTTCTAAAAACCATTTTGGCTTCCCAAGTGTTGCAAGCCAAGTGAGAAATTTATTGTAGTTTAGTAATTTGATAAAACTCAATAAATAACACTGTGTGACATGATTTTTGTTCCTGGGTTATAAATTTCATTTCCTAAATGGTTTTATCATAAAACATGGGAAACATTTATTAAACTGCAAAAACTTTGTTTTTGCAGGACATCCTACAGCACATTTTGCTATAGTTTTTCATTGAATATCTGATAGAGTTTCAACCAATTCAACAACTGCTATTGTCAGTAGAATGTGACTATTGCACTATGCAACCCAGATCTCACGAACAGGACACCCACCAGTATGTGTCTGAAATATAGTCCACTGAGGTGTTTAGTTCTTATATCACATACCATCACATATTTGCTTGTCCTAAATGATCTTGACTTTTGCAGATTTGATTACTCATGGATCTGATTAAAATGTTCTCTCTATGAATCTCCAGTTTTACTGAATAATTACCTGTCTCTGATCATGCTAGAAGACCAAGAGATTTTGAAAGAGAACACCTCTCTGGGACTCTCTAGGTCAGTGATGGGCAACCTTTTGAGCTTGGTGTGTCAAAATTTGCCAAAAACCTGAGCATAACTTGGGTGGAGTGTCACTTTGAGGAAAAAACCCATAATTTTGCAATATTTATAGTTTAAATAAGAAAAATGTATAATCCATGCTGAGTTATGGAGTGAACAATGCTCAAACGTGCAGATGTTAAATTTGTAGAGCCTTTAGTGCTTATAAACTGACTCATGGTCAGCTTTTAGCAGAAGTTAACAACAAAATTATGCCAAAAGACCTGGAAATTCATTGAGAGCTGTTTTCTTAGGGGGGCCCAGTGGTGCAGTGGGTTAAATTGCTGAGCTGCTGAACTTGCTGACTGAAAGGCTGGCAGTTCGAATTCAGGGAACAGGGTGAGCTCCCGCTGTTAGTCCCAGCTTCTTCCAACCTAGCAGTTCGAAAACATGCAAATGTGAGTAGATCAATAGGTACCGCTTCTGTGGGAAGGTAATGGTGCTCCATGCAGTCATGCTGACCACATGACCTTGGAGGTGTCTATGGACAAAGCTGGCTCTTCGGCTTAGAAATGGAGATGAGCACCACCCCCCAGAGTCAGACACGACTAGACTTTCTGTCACAGAAGTACAGACAGGGAAAATTCACTTCTATTCCTCTCTCTCTCTCTCTCTCTCTTATGACCTCGTCAGATGGGGTAAAAATCGACAGCATACACTGGTTCCTCTTCCCTTTTGTGACGGAGCCCGTTGACCCCATCCCACAATGTACATCTACTTCTGGTGGGGCTCCATCGCAAAAGGTAACAAGAATCAGTATACGCCACTGCAGTGACAACACAAGAAGCTTTCCATGTTGCATTCGTATCAATGGGGGAAAGCCAGGTGGCGGATAATTCACCCCTGTAGGATGGGGCCCAATGTAAGTCGGGTGATGCGGTGCATGGGACAACGGGTTTCCCATGCTGGGCTCAACCAGATTTACCACGTTCCATGGCAATTCCAACAGCACATATCATGAGGTTCTTAGATTGCTTAATCCCTTCATAAGAGATGTATATCAAGCTCCAGGAAAGACATCAAGAAATATTTCAAACATTCCACAATTTTCTGATTACTGAGATGATGTTAAGGACTGTGTTGTTTTAATGATGTTTGAAATCCACCTCTTTCCCATTGGGTAGACAACATATAAATTTAGCACATACATTTAAATAAACAAAAAACTTTTGTTCAAGAAACTCATTGGAAACTGAGCAGTTCAGCTCTAAAAACTATATAGATACATATATAGCTCTCAAAACAAATGCACAGACAGAGGACAGAAAGACATTCAATCTAATATGGAACACAAAATTCTTCCATCTGTTTCAATGACTTCGCAAGAGAATTGTAGCCATAAAAATAATTTCTTCAGAACTTATGACAACAAAGATTTACTGATGTTTTGCCCTCTTCCTCATTCCCCAGTTTGTGGAGAATGTCTAAATATCTAAAAAGCTAACCTTTCAACCTCCCTGCTCCATGGAAGCTGAAATCATCAAGTGTGGTCCAGCTAGGAAGTACCACAGCTCAGATTTCTTTCAGCTACCCGTTGAACCCTTGCCCCTGTGGCAGTAGGCAACAGTACTGTGCACTTTTAGCCTTGTTCTCTTTGCCCTACTCCAAGCATGGGGAAACTTCGGCCCTCCAGGTGTTTGGGACCTCAACTCCCAGAAATCCCAGTCAGCTTACTGGCTGTTAAGAATTGTGGGAGCTGAAGTCCAAAACACCTGGACTTCATGCCTGCAGACTCTCTTTCACAACTTAAGCACAGGGTTGGGCCAACGTGTGGTTAGCACACATTCCACTGGCAAGGAATGCAGATGGAAGAATGCGGAAAAACTGACCAGTCCAGTGCTTGCATCACTCCTTATTCTGGAGTCACACTGGCTCCCTCTGATATTGCTTGGCAATGTGTGCCCTGTGAAATGACAGAAGGTATGCTTTATCACACTCCACACTTCTTAAAAGGGTGTGAACTAACAACTTGCTTGGATTTGGAAAGAAAACAAAAGCACCATTACCAGCATTCTGAAGATAGGAAAACCCAAAACTTATGGGGAACCTCTGCCAGCAGTTTTCTTATATAGGCTAGGTTCATATCCCCTTTGGACTACCCGTTGAACCCTTGCCCCTGTGGCAGTAGAAAGAATTAGATCTATTTTCATCCCAAGGAGGTAGATGCTGAGAAAAACATTTACTGTTCTTCAATAGGATCAAAAGTTCCCAAGACTCCAGTAGTTGCAGGTGTGCCATGTTAACAAAGGAACCTATCATGAGGTTTTGTTGGTAGAATTTGTTCAGAAGGGCTGTGACTATAGTATTAATTTCAACTTTGATACCTCTTCTCTCCCTGCCTGTTATTTTGTTGTTTGATTCTTGCAATAGTTTGGAAGTGTAGAAAAAAAATATTATTGTTTTTTAATTGCCTATATAAAATAGCTCGTGGTTCTGTTGTGCATTATCATTTGAGAAACGCCCTCTTCAAATGATCTTGTCATCTTGACTTCAGTTACTTTCCAGTATCTAATCATGTTTTCATCCTACAAACATCCATCCGTCATCCGACTCCAAGGCTCCCTGTTATCAATAGCCCTTCTCAGGTCTTACAAACTCTGGTCCATACCTTGACTGAGATTTTCATTGATGTATCTTCCTCTCTTCCTGCCTTTTACCAAGTATTCTGATCTTTTCTAATGAATCCTGTTTTATCATATGTCCAAAGTAAGATAGCCTCAGTTCTTAGGGAGAGTCCTGGATTGATTTATTTTGGGACCTTTTACTTGTAATGCTGCAGAAATTCCATCTTTTTAAATGATTTCATTAATTTTCTACAGAAAGGTTAACAAGAAAAGCATTTTAAAAAGGGAAACTTTTGTGTGCCCATACAATGAGGTACCAACAAAGACTTATGAGAGATAAGCAAATTGAAGGGTAAAGAAGAAATAAATGTTGAAAAATTAAAATCTGACATTTTCACTCAAGATGGTTTGTGACTGAAATTATCAAACTCCTCAATTCATTTACTTAATTCATCCCTAACCATTTTACCAACAGTACATCTATTTAAATGTTTCTTTCTCTATAGCCACTATACCAGGCAGAATTCCCTTTCTGAATAAAATTCTTCCAACATTTCAACATTTTCCTTTGATATATATGTATAAATAAAAATGCTAAATGACCATTTGTAAGAGGATTGCTATATTTTGAATATGACATTTGTATGTAACAACAATAAAACATATGAACACTATTCTCTCTCCAAGATATGCTGAATTTTAAGTCACCAAAATAATCATACAAGTCAGACCTTAGGCTAGCTGAATGAACAGAGCAAGCAAAAATATGCAAACAATCTGGATTTTTGAGGCAGCAAGGGATATGCAAATATATATATATTGCTTTACTAATATGCAGAGATGTCAAATCTTCCTTCATAAATAGTCTGCAATGGAAATCTTCTGGAGTAGACATTCTACTCTTTCTCCGGTGCATGTGGAAAAGAGAGGAAGGAAGTCTTTTATACTTTTTCAAAGCCTGTGAAAGGAGTCCATTTCCTTTCCCATGAAATTGTAACAACACACATCCCTCCAGACCAAGATAAGAGACTAAGGACTACAGAGTAGAGGTGGCAGAAGTTGGGACTCAAGCTCACCCTAAGAGGCAAGAGGCAGGTGGCTTAACCCTCTCAGATGATCTGGCACAACTGGACCACTGAATTTCTTCTGCAGCTGAGCCTCCGTTCTGTGTGCAAAATCCCATTATATCTGAGCCTGCTCAAGAGTAGGTAAATAACTCTGGAAAAAATAGCCAGTTTTAGTGCTTATAAACTGTTCATACTCAAGAACAACTGGATATTAATGGAATGGGGTGAGTGATTTGCTTTCTCCCTGACTGCCTCCCAGGTACGTATGATGATCATTGTTTTTCCTGACCCAACAGAAGACTACAGATCACAGGAAAGGGTAGTCTGTCTTAATAGCCTTAAAATATCTCACTCCTTCTGAGACATTTCACTAAGCGTGAAGTTAAAGAATTGGGGGAGGGGTTGGGTTGCAGCAAGCTATTTTTCTACACTGTATGCTGGAGAAAAAATATCTCTCCAACGGCATCCTGGAGTGAGTAGCACAACTCTGTAGCTGCTCTTTTTTCTGCAGTTTTTCTTTGCATTTTCATATGTATGCATTTGTGTGTGAGTGACTAAATTTATTGTTCTAACTGCAATACAACCCCACTTCAGTATTTAGGGCTTTGGGGCGATGGTTCACATTCAATTGACCCTATTGTACATGGTATATTCTGACTCTGTTTTCTATATTAAAAATTACTTTTCCTTATGCCATAATATAATGTGACCAACCCAGAAATAGCTTTTAATATGGAAAAATTCCTAAAAGCACCAAGTACTGTTGGGAAAAAAATGGAATGCTATAGGTGCGAAGGAGGCATCCAATTATAGAGGGGGTCTAAATACTCTGAAAGCTGCAGACCCCCACTTAATTTTGGCAGCTAGACCACCAAGGAATATCAAGTGTTCTAGGCTCAGTTTCAGAGGAAGGAACTGGCAAAAACACCTCTGAAGATTCATAATCTAAGTAAGCCCTATGAAATTCATGACACCAACATAAATTAATTGGCAACTTAAACATAATTGTGCAGATGAATCATTTCCTTCTTATCCTCATCTGCTAATGAATTTTATTGTTTTGTCAGGATGTAATTCTTTTTCCCAGAAGGAAGAGTGAGGTTCAACTGATGCCATTCTCCAGACCAGCAGGAGGTCCTTACTCTTCTCAGAATAGTGTTTCTGCATAAGGTATTTTTTATTTATTTTTATTTTTAGTGTTATTGGTGTTTTTATAACCTGACAGAAATATGATTCTTCACTGTTTGGCTAATTTAAGAACATAAGAAGAGGCATATGAAATCAGATCAGGATTTCCTCTAGTACAATGTTCAGCTCCCTGGGTGGCCAACTAGCTGCCTATAAGCAGAGTGCAACCAAACCCACTGTCGCACAGTCCATAGTGTGTGTGTGTGTGATATACATACACACACACACACAGAAAGAGAGAGAGAGGGGGGGGACTGTCTCCAGTACTGGAGGTGGTATAGAGTTGTCCTAGGTATGGAAGGCAGGATTAAGAAAATCAGGTAAATTTCATAACATGCTATGGGGAAACTCTGCAATGGCCTGTTACAGCATGAAAAGAAGGCTGTTCCTTGCTATATTGGTGCATCGAGCTCCTGTTAAAGGAAACCTACCCAACATATTTGAAATGTCTATACAGGCAGTCCCTGGGTTACAAACATCTGGATTATAAATGACTCATAGTTGAGAACAGGGTTGAGACATCAGGAAGTGAGAGAAATCTACGCTTAAGAAGGGAAAATCACTCCTGAAAGAGTTATCATTGGGGAAAGGTGTGTCTACTGAAACTTTGTCATCAATCCTTGTTTCCACAAATTTGTTTCCACAACAAGCCAAATTTTTCAAAATTCAATTATCTCATGGACAGAAAGTGAGGTGAAATCTTCTGAACAGGGGCTCAGACAGCAAAACAAACATCACTGGAGTGTCAACCTTTCCCTACGCTATCCAAAGCTTTAAAAATTGTTTGAAATTACAATTACCTGTTCTGACACAAAATCAACTTAAGAACAAAACTACAGAACCTATCTTGTTAATAACTTGAGAACTGCCTATATTCTGACCTCAATACTGTCAGAGAATATAGTATTTTTCCACAAGTAGTCCTGATTCAACTTTCTACCAGCAATGTAGAAGTCAAACCCACTCCTAATAAGCTAATGTTTCTGTGTCACTTGGAAAATAACGTACTCTCAATGCATTAACAAAGCTCTGGCTCCCCCTCACTTTCTTCTTTTTCCATGCAGGTTTTAGCCATGTGGCTCTACCTAGCTGTCTTGCTGGGGTTTTACTTCCTTCGCCAGTGGTACCGGGAGAGACAGACTGTGGGGAATCTAACAGAGAAATACGTCTTCATCACCGGTTGTGATTCTGGGTTTGGGAACCATCTTGCCAGGCAGTTGGATACTCGGGGCATGAGGGTTTTGGCAGCTTGTCTCACCCAGAAAGGGGCAGAGGAACTCGAGAGTCTGACATCAGACCGATTGAAAACTATTATTTTGGATATCACCATCACAGAGAACGTGGCGGCGGCAGCAGAGTGGGTGAAAGGATGTGTTGGCAACAAAGGTACAGTAGAGGACTTCCTACTGCTATTTCAGAAATGAAAGTTTTATAAAGCTTATTTTACTTCTGAAAGGGGGAATATGTAGGGACAGGGCTATGCTGAACACTAACCACAGGGCTCCTGGACTCTAGACTAATGAATGCCACTTTTTTCATTTCCGCCATTTCCCACAGATGGCCTGACTCTGGGTTGCAGTGTTCTGCTCATAATCAGGGATTTGGCCATAGGAAAGTGGCAATGTAGTGTGTCACTAGAGAGCCTAGAGATGGAGGAAATCCAACAGCAACTGTAGGGAACAGTGGGATGTGCCTTCAGGTACTGGAAGAGAAGATTCAAAGGGAGACTAAGGGCTCAAATTTGATGGACAATATCATGTTCATTTTTCTAGCATCATTGCCCCCAGACTGGCCAACTCTAAGACACTTGTAAAACTATGAGTTATGGCAATGTAAAAAAAGCCAACCAAGATTCCATAAACAGTGTTATGGCAGTGTAAACCAAGTTTACACTGCCATAACCAAATCTAAAGCCAGGTTACACTGCCATCAGAGTTGTGGCAGTGTAAACCAAGCCAACCAAGATTCCATAATCTTTCTTGATCAGTGTGTGCATATATCAAAAACGAACTAAAGTTTCATGAGCTTTCATGTTATAGTTAATTTGAAGACATGGTTAGGAAACCATCTCTTAATAATGAAATGTTTCAGCCTGATTTATTTGAGAGCCGCAAACTAAGTTCCTTGTTTTAGACATTAGAATACAACAGTCCTTACATTTCTTAATCATACGCTTGGTTCAGGAATTCTTGGTTCAAACCCTTAGGTTGGATCTATATTGCCATATAATTCAATTTGAATTGCATTATACTGCGGGATTATTTTAAATATATATGTGCTATTTTTATGCTTATATTGCTTTGTTAATTTTATGTTTACGTTGTTTACTCTGTATGTATTGATGATGTTACTTGGAAACCACTCGGAGTCCCCTCAGGGAAATAGAGCAATATATAAATAAAGTTGTGTTTGTTGTTGTATTGTCAGTGTAAACCCATATAATACAGTTCAATGCAATTCAAGCTAAGTTATATGGGTCTACATTGACTATATATTAATACAGTTCGAACTGCATTGTTTGGCAGAGTAAATCCAGCCTGAGATGAAGATTAAAAATTAGAGTCAGTTTGTTTTTGTAATTTCTTATACTTAATGTTCTCTGTGCAGTGTAGTAGGCAATTAATTGGGTGTCATAGGAAAATATTATGGGCCTCTTCAGAGAAGAATACTTCTCCAGGAAAAACAGAAAACGTTTGACAGAATTACAGTTTATGCACTCACATTTGCAAAAGCTATAAAAATGAAATAAATTTAAAAATCAGTCCTGAACAAGGCAATTCTCTCTTGCAGGTCTCTGGGGCTTGGTAAACAATGCTGGCATTGGTGATCCATCAGGTCCCAACGAATGGCTGACCAAAGATGATTTTGCAAAGGTGATCAATGTCAACCTGCTTGGCTTGATTGATGTGACTCTACACATGCTGCCCCTGGTGAGAGCAGCCAGCGGAAGAGTGGTCAATGTCACCAGTGTATTTGGAAGACTACCTTACATCGGAGGAGGCTATTCTCCATCCAAGTACGGTGTGGAAGCCTTCTCTGACAGCCTAAGGTAAAATACTGGCCAGGTGGCTACTAAGTAACATGGGCCATTCTCCAGCTATTTCTCATTTAACATTGAATATCCTGAGCTGTACTGAACATGGGTCTAAACTCAACTGTTGGTACCAACTAGAACACTGTTCAACGGAGAAAAAATTGCGGGCCTGAAAATAGCTGTTCTTTTATAATTTTGGGGTGCTGAAAATGAAAATGACATTTAAAATGTGTATTGGCTCTAGTTTTTATGATATAAGCAATCACGTAATCATGTATGGTTGAAAAAATGCATGTTGCGACTTACACTATGGAAGATTCTAGAATATTCTAGAAAGTTTGATGATGCAGTATCAGTGCCGTGTGCAAAAGCCAGAAAGCCCTATATAAGGCCAGACTTTTGAACGGTGAGGGTCAGTCAGTTGAAGACTGAGACAGTATTGTTAAACATCGTTTTACATTGTTCTTTTTACTGTAGTTATGCCTCACACGTGTGTAAATAAAGCAGATAATTTCTGCTATGTTTGCGGCGAAGTTACTTTTGAATCACAAAAGAGACGAATAACAGCAGTGATTAGGAAAGCCTACAAGTTGTATTTTGAGTGGGAAATAGGAGACCAAGACAAAAGTTGGGCGCCCCACATCTGCTGTAATTCATGTGGATCGAGACTTGTCCAGTGGCTGAAGGGGAAAAAGTCTTCCATGCCTTTCGCAGTGCCAATGATTTGGCGGGAACCAACCGATCATGTCAGTAATTATTACTTTTGTATGGTGCCTCCAATTCAGAAAGGTGTTACAAAGAGAAAGAAATTGTTTATTCAGTAGCCAAACATTCCTTCAGCAATGCGTCCAGTACCTCATGGAGAAGGACTACCGATTCCAGGAGCACCTGAATCTTTCGTAATTGACTCCAGTGAGGAAGAACCAGACGAAGCTTGTAGTGATGATCCAATAGCCTTATTTGACCCCGATTTTCTGCCATCCACATCCAATGAACCGCATCTCATAACACAGATGGCACTCAACAACCTAATAAGAGATCTGGATCTTCCTAAGAATAAGGCCGAGGTTTTAGGTTCAAGACTGAAACAATGGAATCTCTTGGCAGATGATGTTCGTACATCACTATACCATGACCGTCAGAAAGACCTTCTTCCACTCTTTGACCAGGAAGGTGATATTGCTGTTTGTAAGAATATCTGCGATTTAATGTCGGCCCTCAACATAAATTATAATCCCGAAGAGTGGAGGTTATTCGTTGACGCTTCCAAAACAAGTCTTAAAGCTGTATTACTGCATAATGGGAATCAGTTACCATCTATTCCAGTTGCTTATGCAGTTGCAATGAAAGAAACATATGAAAACCTGAAAGAGCTTCTAAGGTGCATCAACTACGATCAACATCAATGGTCAGTCTGTTGTGACCTAAAAGTTGTTGCTACCTTACTTGGTCTTCAGGGTGGATATACTAAGTATTGTAGTTTTTTATGTGACTGGGACAGTCGTGCCAGAGAATTGCATTATATCAAAAGAGACTGGCCGCTAAGGCAGACATTGCAGCCGGGGAGTAATAATGTAATACATCCGGCACTTATAAACAGCGACAAGATCATATTACCTCCATTACACATAAAGCTGGGATTGATGAAAAACTTTGTCAAGACAATGGATAAGAATAAACCAGCTTTTATGTACCTGAAAGGTAAATTTCCATCAATTAGTGCTGCAAAAATAAATGAAGGAATTTTTGTTGGCCCACAGATTCGTCAACTTATGGGCGATGACGAGTTTCTTTCTCTATTGAAAGGAAAAGAAAAGGCTGCGTGGATATCATTCATGTCAGTAACATCGAAGTTTCTTGGAAACAACAAATCATCAAACTACAAGGAAGTGGTTGAAGAACTACTCCAAGCCTACAATCGTCTTGGATGTAACATGTCATTAAAAATTCATTTCCTTGACTCGCATCTGGATTTCTTTCCATCAAATTGTGGGGCAGTGAGTGACGAGCATGGTGAGCATTTCCATCAACAAGTTGCCACTATGGAAAAAAGATATCAAGGCAAATGGACTCCGTCAATGCTGTCAGACTACTGCTGGAGCATTGTAAGAGACAATCCTTTCCTTGAATAAAAAAGAAAAGTCAAGAGAAGCAAACAGATATAAACTAAAGTCACGATTAAAGTGACATTTAAACTTTCAGACTTTTCAACTGCATTAGGCCTACTAATATAGTTTCTTGCTGCACAAACATAAACAATAGACTAATTAAATAAATATTTCTCATGTATAAACTATTGGCAATATAATTTGACTAAAATTTAGTAAATATTCACAGTTTATATACATGCAGTAAGGTTAGGCGCATTATCATAATATTAACTAATTACCTATTGTGGAGAAAACTGAAATAGCTGTTGCATAAAAACCAGAGCCAATTATCACATTTAATTATTATATTTGAATTCAGCATGTTAAATTTATTAAGAAACGGCACATTTCGTTTCCGCAACTGAGAAAAACGGAAAAATTGTAGAACAGTGGAATAGATCCTTTATTTTAGTAGGAACTTCACAAGTCATTGAAGGCACGTTTGAATGGGGTATGTCTGCTGCACTTTTTTCCTTATTGTTATGTTTTTAAATGCTCTTACATTATTTTAAATTAATAGCTTTTAGCAGGGTAGCAAACCTATGAATGCACCTTAAACCTTTTCCACTCACAACCCCTTTTAGCCGAAGAAGTTTTCACGTGACCCCAAGTATATAGGTATACAAAATAGGTATAAAAACCAAACATTTACTGAAAATAAGTCAGCATTTGAAAGACTTGCTAAACAGGCCTATTTTCCTTTTTGTGAAGTATAGCTGAAGATTTTTCTGCAACGTCCAGTAAACACTGGCTGTTGTTGCTAACAGCTCCCCTGATTTATCTGCAAAGGAAGAATATTAACAAGTAAAAGATCCCTATTTGGATTTTGGAGTGCATCTGGTCAGTCTATAGAGCCAGTGTGGTGTAGGGGTTTGAGTGTTGGACCATGAGTATGACTCTGAAGACCAGGGTTTGAATCCCTGCTTGGGCATGGAAATCCATTTGGTGACCTTGGTCATAATTTCTCAGCCTCACGGGAATGTAAAGCTAACCCTCCTCTAAACAAATCTTGCCAAGAAAACCCCATGACAGGTTCACCTGAAGAGTGCCATCACTCAGAAACACCTTGACAGTATAAAGCAATAACAACTAAGCAAGTACTATATGTACTATCGTACCAGTTGGGTATCCCTTATCTAAAATTCTTAAGGCCAAAGGTGTTCTGCATTCCAGATTTTTTTACCAGATTTTGGAATACTTCCATGTACATTATGCCTCTCAAGATTAAACATGAAATTCATTTAGGTTACATACATACACAATTTACACACATAGCCTGAAGATAATTTTACGCACAATATTTTAATAACTTTGAGCATGAAACAAAATTTGCATACACTGAGCCATCAGAAAGCAAGGGTGTCACTGTCATTGCCACCCACGTGGACATTTCTGGATTGTTTTGTTTTGTTTTGTTTTTTAGTATTTTGGATTATGAAACACCTGTTATATATAGTGTTCAACCTGTAGCAGCAACTGCAATACTCCCTCTGCTGGAAATAAAAAGTATCAACACATACAACAGGGGCAGGCAGTAAATGAGCACATAGAAAAATGCATTTTGTGTTTTCTCTTATACCCTTCACTATGACACTATGCACAGTTATAGCAGCTTGGTCCCACTTTTTTGCAATGGCTCCAACCTGGGAATTTTATCATCTCCAGTCTAGACCTATTACTTCATCACATGAAAATCGGGCAAAACAGAGGGAACCACCTTCTTTGTTTCCTATCATTAGGTCCTGTGCCTTTTCTTGTTCACGGACGACTGCCATTGAAAGTATACCTAGGGCACTACTTTGAGGAACATGCTGGCTGGAGGAGACTAAGATTTGTCATCTCCAAAGTGACTTTTCTAAGCACCAGTTGGGAGTGCCTAGGCCAGTGGTTCTCAACCTGGCGTCCCCAGGTGTTTTTGGCCTACAATTCCCAGAAATCCCAGCCAGTTTACCAGCTGTTAGGATTTCTGGGAGTTGAAGGCCAAAAACCTCTGGGGACCCCAGGTTGAGAACCACTGGCCTAGAGCCAGTGTGATAACCACAATTCTGAACATGTATACATTTGCATTAAATATGAATTTTCAGAAACACAAAAAAACTCTTAAGGAATAGAACTGTATCTCAATAATTCTGTAAACAATTGTACAGATAGCAACATCATTTTGTTCCATTTCAGGCGAGAGCTCCGTCCCTTTGGAGTCCAACTCAGCATTATTGAACCTGGTGCTTTCAACACACCTCTGCTCAGATCTATAGAAGAGACGTTCAGAAAAACATGGAGCCAGGCTCCTTCTGACATTAAAGAACTCTATGGGGAGCAGTACTTGGAGAACTGTAAGTCATGAAAGCACTGTTCTATATGCTTAGTGGATTGTAATGCTCTGAGCAGTAAACTCCAGCTTCTTTCTCACCGCTCATGTGCAACCACACTGCTTGGTGCCAGAATGTGTTCCCATAGCCAGTTAGTGGCTTGGGAAGTAGACAATGGCCAGTCCCATTGCAGTCCCAGATGAGAGCCAGCTCAGCACAAAAGATACTCAACACATATAGTTTACATGTACATAGTATATTTTATAGATATTGTTGGGGGAAAATATAAAAACCATAATTTACAGCTGTAAATTAGGTTGGGCTCTTTATGGGTTCAGATCCAAGCACTGATCAGTGATTACCATGCCTATTGGCTAATGAGTCCAACTCTCTGACTAACTGTTGGAGTCCCGTGGAATGATGGGAGGGGACCACAGTGGCAGCCACCCACCCCACATGATTTCCCACCAGCAGGGGGTGCTGGTGAAGGCATCATCCCTGCAAGTGTCATTTTCAGATTCAGGACCTATGCCAGACTACCCCAACACGTTGCTACAAGTACAGAAATCACCATGTAAACAATCCATCGTTCAAATACCACAAACAAGCCATATACGAAGGACAGATGGGTGGGACACGGGTCAGACTCCAACTGTGGAATTCCACGAAGCTCCTCCCCTTATATACCATCTGGCCTGACCAGAATGAAAACACCCAAACAGAACAGCCAAGAACCCCAGTCAGGCCACCCAGCCAATCAATTTTGAACCCTATGGTTTAAACCAGGAGTCCTCAAACTTTTTAAACAGAGGGCCAGGTCACCGACCCTCAAACTGTTGGAGGGCGGGTTATGATTTGAAAAAAACCATGAATGAATTCCTGTGCACACTGCACATATATTATCTGTAGTGCAAAAAACACTTAATTACAATACAATAATTAAAAAGGAAGAACAATTGTAACAAATATAAACTGATTAATATTTCAATTGGAAGTGTGGGCCTGCTTTTGGCTGATGAGATAGGATTGTTGTTGTTGTTGTTGTTGTTGTTGTTGTTGTTGTGTGCTTTCAAGTCATTTCAGACTTAGGTTGACTCTGAGCGAGGGCCGGGTAAATTACCTTGGAGGGCTGTATCCAGCTCCCAGGCCTTAGTTTGAGTCCCCCTGGTTTAAACTGATTGACTGCCTGTCCCCTGCGTGCCATGCAGTGCCATGAAGGCATGGGGGAAGCCCTCCAGCCAGCCATGAGGATGGGGCAAACACTGGCAGCTTCACTCCTTACCGAGCAGTGAGTTGCACAATTCTATTTCTGCAGATGAGAATGCAGAAGACTTAATTATCTTGTATCTCCAGCAAAAACCGGAGATGGGTTGGGAGGAGCTGTAACATCTTCTATACCAGTGGTTCTCCACCTGTGACTCCCCAGATGTTTTGCCTTTCGAATCCCATAAATCCTAACAGCTGGTAAACTGGCTGGGATTTCTGGGAATTGTAGGCCAAAACACCTGGGGACCCACAGGCTGAGAACCACTGTTCTATATGATCTTGGCTGCAGAACCACTGGACACCACCAGCTGACACACTCGCCCAACTACGAGTTAGCCATAGTGGCACATGGGATGGGGGAGTGGGATGGCTACATGGGGTGGGGGGAGGATGAGATGAGATGTCTTGAAAAGTTGCTCAATGTCTCTTATTTGCAACAACTAAGGAGCCCCTGGTGGCACAATGCGTTAAACTAAAAGGTCGCAGAGGCTCGAATCCGGGGAGAGTGTGGATGAGCTCCCTCTGTCAGCTCCAGCTCCCCATGCAGGGACATGAGAGAACCCGCCCACAAGGATGTTAAAACATCAAAACATCTGGGCATCCCCTGAGTAACATTTTTGCAGACGGCCAATTCTCTCAAACAGAAGCAACTTGCAGTTTCTCAAGTCGCTCTTGACATGAAAAAAAAAGTTGTAACAACTTTTTAAAAACACATGTAGGCACAACAGAAATTTAAACTTATGTGTGTCAGCAACAGGTAGGGGCGGCTCAACCCATTATGCAAAGTAAGCATTTGCAGTATAGTTGATTTTGCCCAGGGGAGCTCTTGAGGCACTCTTGGGGGAAAATAGACCTTGACATATGCAAGTTGTAGTTACTGGGATGTATAGTTCACCTACAATCAAAGAGCATTCTGAACTCCACCAATGATGGAATTGAACCAAATATGGCACACAGAACTCCCACGACGAACAGAAAATATATATCAGTGATTGGTTGGGGGGGGGGGCAAAATACTGTTTTATTACCATTGAAAATTACTTAGGACCACCTCTGGCAACAGGATTCCATTCTCCATCACCTACTTCGCATATATGTACATTGCTATCCAGAAATTGATAAGGCAAGAAATAAAATGGTTGACTAGCTTCTAGGCCTTCCCACTGGAATCTCATTCTTGAAGTACCATAAATACGTCAAGATTTCACAGCGCATTCCTGAATTTTCACTGAGGAATATTAGAAAGCTGTCTTGACAGCCTTTGATTATGAAAATATGCAAGTTGCCTTTTGTCATCTGGGTCTAACTTTTTCTTTTATTTCTGGTTTTCCCCACACAGTGTGCAAAGTATGCCAACGTATCATCCAGGATGCCAGCCAGAACCTCTCTCTGGTTACTGACTCCATAGAGCATGCCTTGACGTCTTGCTACCCTCGCACACGCTACACTGCAGGTTGGGACGCAAAGCTCCTCTTTATCCCTCTTTCCTATATGCCAACATCACTAACAGAATATATGATGACTTATTTTATGCCAGAGCCAGCACAGTCAATGTAAATTAGTGTATTATGCAAGGCCCATGGAAAAAGGGCTTTGCCGTCTTCCAAATCAGCCAAGAAGTTGTATAGATGGGGCACAACTTCCAGTTCTTCTGGGGAGGCCCTTCTTTCGCCCCCGCCAGTCTCCCAGACTCGTCTGGTGAGTACAAGGGAGAGAGCTTTTTCCTCTGTGGCTCCCCGACTCTGGAACGCACTTCCTGGAGAGATTAGGAAAGCCCCTACCCTAGAAACCTTTAAAAAGAACCTTAAAACCTGGCTCTTCCACTGCTCATTTGATGAATAGATTTACATCCACATACTAGTGCTTAGTTTTCATGGTTCTGTTATTGGAGTGCATTCCCCCCTATAGGAAAGCTTTGCTTCACAACCTCCACTAAAACGAGCTCGCCACTGCAAATAATCTGTCCTTGTTTATCTCGTGTTTATCTTGCCTGAGTTTTTAATCTGTTTCTACCCAGTTTTCTTTTATCCATTACATGTAGCTCGCCCATGTTATTGTGATTGTGTTTATTGTAATTTTATATTGCTATGTTGTCTTTTGTTTTATGTAATTGCATTATTATTGTTTATTATTTGCATTTTCGGGCTTGTTTTATTTCATGTAATTGTTGTTTTGGGCTTGGCATCATGTAAACCGCACCAGGTCCTCATCGAGGAGATGGAGTGGGGTACAAATAAAGATTATTATTATTATTATTATTATTATTATTATTATTACCTCAGTCATCATGTGACCGAAAGATTTCTCAGGTTAATTTCTGTTTCCGTCAATTTTGAATTATTGACCCATCTTGGAACTGACATGATATAGCAATTTACTTCTGCAGGTGAGATTGAAATTCTCACTTCAGCAACCTGAACTCGCCGGTGAAAGAGTAAGTATTTTTATGTAAGAAGGTTTATGGACCAAAATGACATTACAGTTGTGAAGTTAGGCTGCCAGTTAAAACCTAGAATGAATTGTTGGGAGAGATTGCTAAACCAGTCTCTTACCTTATAGTTATGCAATGTTTTAGTGGTGTGTGCATCCATAATCTTCAGCCGTATGAGTATATGTCCATTGTCTTGAACTTGTATCTCTCCTGCTTTTCCTGGTGTTTGATAGATCACATCGTAGCTGGTGGTAGAGCTAATGGCAGGTGAAACTTGGGTAACCCAGACTGCACACAAAATATAGACCTCCAAAAAGAACAACAGAACAAAACTGCATCTGCCAAAAATAAATTATACAGAGAGAGAGATTGAGAATGTATATATCCCAGTTTAAAGGCAAAGGTTTCCCCTTGACATTAAGTCTAGACGTGTCCAACTCTGGGAGGTGGTGCTCATCTCCATTTCTAGGCTGAAGAGCCGGTCATGTGGCCAGCAGGACTGCATGGAGCGCTGTTACCTTCCCACCAAAGCAGTACCTATCAATCTACTCACCTTCACATGTTTTCGAACTGGTAGGTTGGCAGAAGCCGGGGCTAACAATGGGAGCTCACCCCATCCGCAGATTCAAACTGCCAACCTTCCAATCAGCAAGTTCTGCAGCTCAGCAATTTAACCAGCTGCACCACCACAGCCCCCTACATCCCAGTTTATCCTCAACTTATCTCAAACTATCAGATCTGACAAATACTGGTATTAATGTACCACCAGCAGCAAAAACACCTGCTCTATCAGTGTGGAAAGGGCCATTACCCACGTAAACTGGAATATACATTCCCTTCTTCTATTTAAAACTCTTCTAGTAATTGATAATTGAAATTATTCTACATTTAA
Source organism: Anolis sagrei (assembly GCF_037176765.1). Taxonomy (NCBI): domain Eukaryota; kingdom Metazoa; phylum Chordata; class Lepidosauria; order Squamata; family Anolidae; genus Anolis; species Anolis sagrei. The sequence goes on from NC_090022.1 coordinate 137,127,817, forward strand.
CCATTTTGTCCAGCTTTCCAAGAAAAAGGTTCCTTCTCAAAACAGAATCATCTAAAACAGTGTACCGTGGTTTAAAGGGGTCACAGTTTTATATAAGTTACAAACAATTAAGGATCAGTAGGTCTGTTCTTCAGTTTTTATTGTGTATGGAATTGCAATTGTGGACATTTTAACTTACCTCCCCACACCTCATATCATCATTACCACCTTTTGATGTATTTTGAAGTTTCTCTGACATGGAAGAAAAATCCCCACTACCACCTTTTTGAGGTATTAAAACCTGTCCACACCAATTGTTAGAATATGCCAGGGTATAGACAAGCTTCACCTTGATTACCCCCAACTTTTTACCCCCTCCAACATTCTTCCCATTATGAGCCTTCGGAAGTATGGGTGCCAGATGTTGACCAGCCAAAGTAGAGGTCGATTGACATAAATGAAGGATAATTACGCAAGATCATGTGCTAATGCGGTGGAAATCAAAGCAAAACGTATGGCTTTGAACATGCCGCAAAACAAGCATGACAGCAGCATTTCCACACATCAAAGGTCAACCTCTGAAGGGTTGTGGGATTCTTTGTTCATTGGATCTTCCAAGAGCAGAGGAAATGGGGTTTTCATTAAAGTATTTTTAGAAGTCTACACCCATGGCAGGAGGAGTCATGCATTTTGTAAAATTAAGCTGGAAATAATAATGCAGGGTTTCTGTGAGTTTTCCAGGCTATATGGCCAAAAGCATTCTCTCCTAACATTTCACCCATTGAATGGCCTTGCCATTTATTAAATGTAATAATCATTATTAAATGTAATAATACATTTTGTAAAAACTAAGTGTGGAACTGCACTTACCATATGTTATCATATACTATTTGAAATTGCTAACATTGACAGAACAAGGACTTTTGTTGGGTGAAATTGTTGAGCCTAGTAGGCTGAGCTGTTATATTTTCCGTTACTGAACCACCACCACCACCACCCCCTTCCATTTATTACCAACTGTTGCATAGAAACAGCTTCCTTCTCCATATCAGGCTTTTGAGGGACATAGTTGTCTTACTCCTGGACGTGACACCAACTGATTTATAAATCACCTTGGAGAGTGTTAGTTTTATGGCATTGTAAATCTAGAAAAACAGTCTGGGTCTCTGAGAGGATTATGGTGGGTATGTAGAAATGTAATCTGAGCCATGGGCCTAACAGCATAAAAGCATGTAGTTTTTAAATACCAAACCAGATCCTGGGAATGTTAATTGCTGGATTTCAGTTGGTTTTGTTCCAGTTATGCTGGTATTAGTTGTCTTGTCCCCAGCGGCACAACCATTCATTGGATAACCAGAAGAGCTACCAATTGTGATTTGATTTGGTTATTTGGGGTGCCGATTCAGAAAATTGCATTGGATAGATCAAATAACCAACCCAAATCTAAATGATGAATTTGTGATTTTACTCTGATGACCTGGCCTTATGTAATTGTATGATTTGTATTTTAATGTATTTTATGTATTAATGTATTATGATGTTGCTATGTTATGTTTTTTATACTAATTGTGTATGAACCTTTTGCTGTGAACCAGCCTGAGTCCCTCTTCAGAGGTCGAGAAGACCGGGTTATAAAAGCTCTAAATAAATAAATACAATTTTGCAACTAGTTGTGCTATTGGAACCTGTATTCTTCAATCCACACCCTATTACATACTTTAGAAATAAGTTCCATTTTGTGCAACATTATTTGTGGCAATGGAATGCCACCATCAGATAAAACCACTCACCTTCCAACTAGAGCTTGTTGGCCCTGAATTTTCATATAGACCAGTGATTCCCAAGAACTAAAATATGGTCCACGGCCTCACCATTACTACACCATTGCAATGAGAGCGACTGGTCTTGCGAACCCCTCTTATAGTGCAGAGCCTTATTAAATAAGGTTTTCTGTGGGCGAGCAGATGGCAACTCCTGAATGGCATATGTTCTGTATCGGAAACTAGTGTTGATGTGATCTATCCAATGCAATTTTCTGAATCAGCACCCCAAATAACCAAACCAAATCTAAAGTTGACCAAAAACCGATTCGTAACCCTTTTGGTACTAATGTTGGAGAGTGGTCCCAGCTCAAAGAAAAGATTGGGAACCATTGCTTTAGATGTAAGAAGCCAACTGAGCACAGTGCTGATTGACAGTGTATTGCTATCCCAATTGCACTCCTCTCTAAAATGCAAGTACTTTAAAATACTGCTGTTTTTTTTAATTCTTATTAAGCAATGGGTAAACACAGAACTGAATAAATCTGTATGTGACACTTTTTTAAAAAGCAGAAACACGACTGAGACTTAATAAGCAAAACAGATTGCTGAATCAACATTTGGATTCCTGACCAATCCATATGGAAAATACATTTAGAAGACAGGGACCATATAGAATCATAGATTTGAAAGGCTCCTATGGGCCATTGAGTCCAACCCCTCAATAAGTGCTAGATCTCCAGCTAGAACATCTTTACTGGATAGCTGTCTAACATCATCTCAAATTCACTTCAAGAAATTTTATACACAGGGAACCACTATTTTATACACAGGGAACCACTATTTGATACACAGGGAACCACTATTTGATACACAGGGAACCACTATAGAACATCTTTATTGGATAGCTGTCTAACATCATCTCAAATTCACTTCAAGAAATTCTATACACAGGGAACCACTATTAACAGACTTCATAATGCAGTTTCTTCCAGTGTCAGAAGTAGTGCAATAGATCAAAAGTGCTTCTGCGATGAGTTTGGGAGAATACATATTGTTGTGGGCATCACTTCCCTCTGGTTCACTTCCCAATCAATTTCCAGCATGCAGACAAATTTAACCTCTTCACTGTAAAGCAATAACTTCCCACATTTGCTTCCTTTTTTCTACCTGCACGGTTTCAGAGTTTATTCCTGGCACTCTTCAGAATTTCATTTGTTGCACAAGCATCTCCATACTGTTTTCAATATTTCATATTTGTTTTATTTATTTATTTACTAACTTGGGGACCCAGTGATGCCCAGGTTATTTGAGAAGGGCATTTGTCAGCTGGGGTATTTGTCGGTTGGGTTCAGTGCTCTCTGGAGAAGGCAGAACTACAGCTCCCTTCTCCAGTCACACCCAAACTCTGCCTGGATGTTCAGTTCAGAATGTTAGGTCTGTGTGCCAAGTTTGGTCTGGATGCAGCATCAGCTTGATTCATGCTCTCTGGATAAAGGTGAACTACAACTCCTATATGCCAAGGAAATCACCCCCCCCCCCCCAAAAAAAAAAAAAAACACTGCCTGTGTGCACAGTTGGCCATGTTGGGTCTGTGCACTAGGTTTGGTCCAGATCTGATGTCAGTTGGATTCAGTGCTCTCTGGAGAAGGGTGAACTACAACACCCAGATCCGAAGTCAATCACGCCCAAATCCCACCTGTATGCACAGTTAGCCATGTTGGGTCTCTGTGCCAAGTTTGGTCCAGATCTGGCTGGGTTCAGTGCTTTCTGGATAAGGGTGAAGTACAACTCCCCAAATCAAGGTCAATTCCCACAAACTCCTGCAGTATGTTCAGTTGGTCATGGGGCTTCTCTGTGCCAATTTTAGTCCTGGTCCATTGCCAATGGGGTTCACAGTTTCTCTAGATGCCTGTGCACTATAACACCCTTAAATCAAGGTCAGTTTCCCCTAAACGTCTCTAGTATGTTCTCTTGGTTATGGAGAGTATGTGTGCCAAGTTTGGTCCAGGTTCGTCATTTATGTGCAGTGGTTGGTGGAAGTCAGAGCTGAATTGGCTGCAAATCTCATCATCCATGGTTCGTCCTCCCCCAAAACACATCAGGACGTAAAGTGGGTCATGAGGAGTCTGTGTACCAAGTTTGGTCCAGGTCCGTCGTTCGTGGGGGTTGCAGTAGCCTGTGGAAGTGGGAGCCAAACGGAAAGCTGCCACATACATACAAACACAGATACAAACACAGATTGACTTTTATTATACAGATAGATTTATTTGGCAACTTCTGCAAGCCCCTACACTCCAAAACAAGATTTGTAACAAAAATGTGCACTCCTCTTTCAGAATACAGTAATGAGGAAAAGGCAGGGAATGGCAAAATGCATCTTTTAGTATTCTCTGCATGTGTGTGTGTGTGTGTTCATGTGTGTGGATATACCATTCTTGTGCACTCAGAAAATCAGGAATTAATTTACTGTGCAAGGGCAAATTTCCTCAATGACAAGGCCACAAACAACTGGTCTTTAAGTTGCACGGTTCTTCCAGTAGGAAAGACAGGCAAGAATAATGAGGGACAAGGCCCAGGTTGGGGGGAGTTTTTAAGCTATGTGCCGAGTTGACAACAGAATTTGACTGGAGGATGTACAAATGCGAAAAGAAATGTTCTCTCCAAGAATCTCTAAGTCCTCCAGAGCAGGCATGTAGCCGGGGGGGGGGGGAGCCCCTCAACCCCCCCCCCCCAAATTCTCATGGTGGTTTGCGAAAAGACCTTACTGGTGCATTATTTAAACTGCTATGTTTATTCTGATCACTATACTCAATATATCCCATATGCATGGGGGTATTGGGGTAACGATACAAAAGGTTTGCTAGGGTAGACCCTCTTTCACTCAGACTCAGCCCCCCCCCCCCATTGAAATCCTGGCTACGGGCCTGCTCCAGATCATCTCTATGGTGGTAGTTGACCACAGGATTACACTGGAGAACCTATAGATTCCTAGAGAGAACATATTAATCAAATCTGTGAATAATTAAAGCCACAAGACGACTCCACATATTTAAATGTTTGTTGTTTAGCACGAGAAGAAGTAACCCTAGTCCTCAATTCCACCCTTCAAAAAAGTAACCTCGAGCCCTTTCCACTCCACCTCATATGGCTTGAGCAGGTTTTGGTTTAGACCAGGTCAGGATCAAATCCGCCAAGGCTGTGGGCAAGTAAGAGAGAGGAATGAAGAAGAACTGGGCATCCCAGCCCGCAGAATAGCGTGTACGAGGATGCTTGGATATCAAGGCGTGCTCCATGCAATCCGTAACCAGGTAGAGGTTTGTGTCGCACCGAGATGAGAGATCTTCTCTAAGTAACTTATACACTGTATGAAAGAGGGACCGGGGGAGAGAGAGAGCTCAATGAGAAAAGCTGTAATCGAAAATTCTATTATACCAGAAAATAAAGCAGCCTTTGGTACAATGGCATAGATACATATACTGTCTTCTTCAGAAAGACATCCCTGATTGGCAAATCTGTCCCATTATGAAATTGTTATATGTCAACAGGTAAGACTCTGCCTTGTCAGGAAAAGGAAACAGGTTTTGGTTAAGTGGTTGAAAGTGAACTACTTGACTTCCAAACAGAGAGCTCAATACAATCACTAGGTGACGGCTAACTTGTGTGATCGGCCCCATCCATGCTGCAGAATAATACTTTCACACCATGTTAACTCTCACGGCTCAATGCTATGAAATTCTGGGATTTGTAGTTTTGTAAGCTGTTAAACTGGATGGGATTTCTGGGAGTTGTAGGCCAAAACACCTAAGGACTCACAGGTTGAGAACCTCATCAAGACAGGGAATATTAGACATGTAGGCACCTAAGTCGCTCCTGAGACACACACACAAAAACCTCTAAGAGGAGGGCTTGGAAAATTTCCATTTTTGAAATATAGCTCCAAGAATCTTACTACTGGTTATGCTGGTTTAGAGTCTAAGAGTTATAATCCAAAAATTATATTTCCAACATGGGTCAGATCTCATAAAAATGACTTTTTGTTTTATAACTCTCAGGATTCCCTGGCTAACATGGCCAGTGGGTCGTTATCTGGAAGTACAAAAGTTGAACTTTTTCAAGCCCTGTTGCATTATGCATTTTGGAGCAGATTTCTTACCAGGTTTACTGTTCCAGCCCCCTCCCCAAAAGTATTCGGGGATTTGTTGTCAAAGTTTATAAACTTCCCACTTTGCAAATGGATAGTGAGACTCTGCTAGTAGTGGCTTCTACCTAGGACAGGTAGAATGAAGACTATTTACACTAATAGTAAACAAATCAACAGAATTGCCCCACCAACCACAGCATAAAAAACAAGATCCTGCCTACAGTATTACATAAAGGACTCACGATTGGTGTAGTAGGTCTGGCCATAGCTGTCTTTGATTTCCTGTGTGACATTGATCCACCGATGCTCCATCCAGTTAAGGGCGTTTTGGACATGGCTCATGGCTGTCCTGAAGTATCCTGGCTCTATTATAGCTACTTTGACTCCAAATGGGTTGAGCTCACGCCTAGAAAGAGATACATGGATAACGGGCAGTTGTAAGTTTAGTGGTCTACTCTATGCTCAAGCACTTTAAAAACACCAAAACACAGCTCGCCAGGAGTGATTGCTTATAAGAATAGTAATCAGTGCATCTCAGTGGACTGGTAAAAAAAATCTGCATTTTCTGGCAGATGTCTAGCCATAGATATTGCAATTCATGGGTTCAGTTTGTAGCCACTGTCAGGGCCTCAAAACAGTTCCTGGGTTGTTTGTAGTAGGCACTGCACAGCAAAACCTGATCATTTTAATCCACCTCCAAACCGAATAAGAGTATCTGTTTAGAACTTCCCTATAGAGATATAAACATATTTACAAATTCAGTTTCTCTGTGTGTTTTTTTTTAGTGTGTGTGTCAGGAGCAACTTGAAAACTGCAAGTCGCTTCTGGTGTGAGAGAATTGTCCATCTTCAGGGACGTTGCCCAGGGGATGCCCGGATGTTTGATGTTTTACCATCTTTGTGGGAGGCTTCTCTCAAGTCCCTGCATAGGGAGCTGGAGCTGACACAGGGAACTCAACCTGCTCTCCGCAGATTCAAACCGCTGACCTGTCAGTCAGCAGTCCTGCCAGCACAAGGGTTTAACCCACTGAGCCACCGGGGGCTTTCTCAGTGATAAAGAATGTATCAATGTGTCAACATATTCTGCTTCAAACATTCACAACCATGGAAAGATTCATTAGTCATCTTTCCTAGCTCTTATCTAAACTAATCGCTTGAAGAGGACTTTTGAAATTAGGATGAGAAGTAGAGCAGGCATCCCTTCAGTCCAAATATATGACAAACATTATCTCTTGAAACTACACCACTTAGCACAGAATTGCCATTTTCTACTAAAACAAATGGCCCACGTTCTTTAATAAAACCAGCTTCCTAACCCACAAATTATCACAATTCTCTGACTCTTGCTATCCCTTGGTCTGGATGTCAGAACCATTTTGAAACCTTGGTGCAAAAAGGGGGCAAATGTGGCTCAACAAACATTGATGGACCGTACCTCCGATAATCCCTCATCATTGATTGTTTAGTTCATAAAATTATCAGAAACGTGGCATTTTGCCCGCTCGCATAACCTTTTGCTGATCCTGACAGTTAGAAACGATGCAGCATTACCTGAGGGAGTCAGAAAAAGCCTCCACCCCATACTTAGAAGGGCAGTAGCCTCCTCCACAGAAAGAGAGCCGACCTAGGATACTGGCCACGTTGACCACCCTTCCCTTGGCCTTCCTCAATAGGGGCAACATTTGCAGAGTCACATCTATCAGCCCGAGGAGATTGACATTCAGCACTTTCTCAAAGTCTTCCTTGGTCAGCCACTCGTTGGGGCACGCGGAACCAAAAATGCCAGCATTGTTCACCAAACCCCAGAGCCCTGTGAGACAAAGGAGGCATGGAAGGAATTGCATAAAACAGAATTGTAACAAACAGCAAAACATCAGTGAATGGGCAGGAAATGGTCATGGCTCCCACTACTAATTTCATTAGAAATTATGTTTGAGCACCCAGCAAAGGGAGATTAATGGTTTCATGCATTACTGGATAAGTTAATAGCATCCTGATCTGAGCTAGACAAAGAACAATTCTCCAGTTTTGTTAGATTGCAACTCCAGGCATTAGGTACTACTGCTGGATTTGCAGTCCAGCAATATTTGGGGGCTGCACAATACCCACTGTAGCATGTAGCACAGTTCTGTTCAGGGCTTGCCTAAAAGTACAGCTTACTAGGTTTTACTTGCTAGGAAGAGTGTTTAGGTTTTCAGTGTAATCTAATCATTTTCCTTTACATACAACCTCTTCCAGAGACTGATTTTGACTGAAACATATTCCTCAATTGCCTAATTTGACAGGAGAGTCCTAAGGAAACCTCTATCATCCCACTTTTTCTGCCATTTTCAAAATGTTCCAGTTTCTCCCTCCTCCTTCCACTTTCTTCCTTTGTCCTTGATTTGTACCAGTTGGTGCAAATTGTATTCAAAGGAGTTCCCACTCAGTGTACCTTCATGGGAAGGGGGAAAATAGGATTGGGTGCAATGTTGGATTCTAGGGAGAAATTAGGCTTGAGTTACTATTGGACCTATTTATTTGGCTTTTTAGCAGTCCATGGTCTTCGTAGAACTTTCTCCACCACCGCATTTCAAATGAGTCGACTTTTCCCGAAGAGCTTTCTTCACTATCCATTTCTTACAACCACACAAAGAAATAGGGAAAACAATAGCATGGGCAATTCTAACTTCAGTATTCAATGATGTATCACTACATTTCTTGCCTAGTTCCTTCATAGCTGCTCTTCTGAGGGCCCTTCCACACAGCCATATGACCCAGAATATCAAGGCAAAAAATCCCACAATATCGAGTCCACACTGCCATATATTCCAGTTCAAAGCAGATAGTGTGGGATTTTATTCAGCTATGTGGAAGGGGCCCAAGAAAGTCTAAACCAGTGGTTCTCAGCCTTTGGTCCTCCAGATGTTTTGCACTTCAGCTTCCTCAATTCTTAACAGCTGGTAAACTGGCTGGGATTTCTGGGAGTTGGAGTCCAAAACACCTGGAGGACCAAAGGCTGAAAACCACTGATCTAAACAAATACTATTGTCTCCTTCATGTCTCATCCTGAAGAACCTGAAAGAAGAGAAGTGAGTCCCCTACTGTACCTTTGCTCCCCACGATTCCTTTCACCCACTCGGTTGCTGCCTTCACACTCTCTGTGCTGGTGACATCCAAGATGGTGGTTTTCAGCCGGTCGGATGTCAGCCTCTCCAGTTCTTCTGCTCCTTCCTTGGTGAGGCAAGCTGCCAAGACCTGCAGGCCCTGGATATCCAATTGCTTGGCCACCTGGTTCCCAAAGCCAGAATCACAGCCAGTGATGAAGACATATTTCTCCCCGAGGTTCTCCACAGTCTGTCTCTCCCGGTAGAACCGTATTACAAAATACAGGAAGACTGCCAGTGCCAGATAGATCCACATTTTTGCTGTGAATTAAAACAAAATAAAGCAAAATGCCAGGTGTTTGTCTTTACACACACACATGTTCCAGGCTAAATATCCTCCAAGTATTCTTATTTTAACATTGCCAAGCAGCTCTGAGTATAGTTTGCTCTATCTAAAGGGTTAAAGAGCAATGAAAAGTAATGGGGAAATAAACCCAACTTATCATTCCACCTGCAATTCATTACCCCTTTTCCTGAGTGGATGACATTTCCTATAAAGAAGTCAATATCTGCACTTATCATATTGGTTAAAATTAACTCTGTTGCAAAATTAACAGAGTATTACTAGGAGCAGTACTGTGATACATTAAAGAGAAGGTTCTCTCCTGGAGCACTCAAGGCTAGATTACGGTGACTACAGTCCTCAACCAATTCCAAAACCAGGAACCTATTTGTGCAATTGTGCAAAATCCATTATTGTTATGTCCACTTCCCCAAATTGCACATCAGGCCAGTAGTTCTGCCACATTATGAAAACCCTGCTTCATTTCAGACACAGATAAAGGGGTGCTTCTAAACATCTCACATACCCTCTAACTGCCCAGATGTGCTGGGGACACCTCTGAATAGTCCTCAGCCATCCCACTTTTCCAGCTATTTTTAAAGTATTCCACTTCTTTCTTCTCCAAGTCTTCACCATTGTCATTAGCTTTCTTCGGTTCCTAAAAATTGAGTTCAAAATGCAAACATTGTTTGCATTCAATACAGTAGGCAGGAGAGGGGGTGTTGTCTTGTCCTTCCCAGTGGACTTAAGCAAAGGGAAACTGCTGTAGCCTCTCCTTACTTGTGAGCTCTTCCTAATATCACTTGCAGCAGTATGTCTGCAGTCAATAATGTGATAAAATTTGACCTGAGAAAGAATGAGGTTCCACTCTAGCTGATTTTGCATATTGTGTGATTACATACAATATGCAAGGTAAACAGCTGCTGCCTCCAGAAATCTGCCCTACCAGATGCTCGCAGTATATCAACTGATCTAGGTTAACATGAGCCAAAGCTGTTTAATGTGGCCTTGAACCACATTAACCAAAGGCACAGATTGCTCTGAATTCTCCCCCCAAAATCTGACGGAAACCTCAACTTTGGGCCCATGTAAGCAGTTGGTCCAGTTGTGAGATGAAACCAGCCACAACTGTTTACACAGCCATCCACGTTTCCTGGACTTCGGCAGCCCAGGGACACAAGATGGCACTCACTATTCCCCCTCCTGTTCTCATTCCAGTTGCTAATTCTCTGGAGAGACACTAGCTAGTCAATCAGAGAAAGGATAGGAAACAGGAGGGGTAATTCTTTCTCTCCCTCTTCCCCCCTCCTGTATCATTCTAGTGCCATGTTTGACATCACTCCAAGTGACAACTGGTATGACCCATGTTGTGCCCACTGGCCAGCCCTATGTGGAAAAAAATGGGTGGCCCAGCTCTCTAATTTGTTAATGTACCTGTTCTCTGAAGTATTAGCTATCCCTCCTAATTTGATGTCATTTGAAAACTTAATAAGTATGCTTTCTAAATCTGAATCTAAGTAATTAATAAAGATGTTGAACAGCACTGGGCCCAAGGCACAACCCCCCAGCACTCTATTAGTCACTTCTTTCCAGGAGGAAGAAGAACCTTTGGGTTCAGCCGTTTAATCGATTACGAATCCACCGAATAGTAGCATTGTTTAGCCCATACTAGTTTGTTTGCAAGACAGTCATGGGGGCCCTTGTCAAAAGCCTTACTGAAATATGCTACATCCACAGCATTCCCTGCATCTTTTAAGTTTTTTACTCAATCGAAAAAAGGGGATAATATTAGTCTGGCATGACTTGTTTTTGAGAAATTCATGATGACTTTTAGTAATCACAGCATTCCTTTCTCAGTGATTGCAGACTGCCTCCTTAATGATCTGCTCCAGAATTGTTCCTGGTATTGATGTCAGGCTGACTGGATAGTAATTGTTTGGGTCTTCTTTTTCCCCTTCTTGAAGATAGGGACAACATTTGTCCTCCTCCAGTCTGATGGGATTTCTCCTGTTCTCCAAGAATTCTCAAAGATTATTGCAAGTGGTTCTGAAATTACTTCTGGTAGTTCCTTCAATACTCGAGTTCAGTTCATCTGGCCCTGGAGACCTAATTTGTTTAGAGTAACCAGGTATTCCTTGACTACTTCCTTACCTATTTTAGGTTGCAAATCCCCTATTTCCTCATCCGCTCCATGTTACTCAGATTAAATACTGATTTCCTTTGGGGAGAGAACTGAGTCAAAGAAGATGTTGAGTAATTCTGCCTTTTCACTATCCCATGTCAGCATTTCACCACCCTCTCCACGCAGTGGCCCAAAAGAACCCCTAAAATGTTTTTAAAACTTACCTGGCCGTCATTGTGACCCTCCTTGCAGCCTCCTGGCATGAGGAAATGATGTGGAGAGTTCGAGGAGGAGCCAGGTAAATTTAAAAAACTTTTTAGGGTTCGTTTGGGGGGCTTCAAGCGGGGGGGTTGCATGCCATCCCGATAGTAAACAGGATGGCATATAGCCACCCTCCCTGGGAAAGACTGGGTTTCGGGTTGGTTGTGAGGACTTAAACCTGTACCAAAGTGGATTTTTTAAACCTGTTTCAGCACAGGTTTAAGCCTTGTGTGGAAGAGCCCTTACTTTCACCTTTCCTCTGTATCACAAACACCAGAAGAACATGGTCACTCTCACCTAAGGATCCCACCACTTCCACTCCATTTACCAGGCCCTCATTGCTGGCTAGGATCAGCTAGAGGCTAACTGATCCCTTTATTGTTTCGTCCACCTTCTGGATGATAAAACTGTTTGGACAAGTACCATTCTCCAAGCCTTAGGAAAACAATGGCAAAACCCTCCGATTAAAACTTAACAAGAAAGTCCCATGAAAGTTGTTACCATGAGTTAGAATTTACTTCAAGTTAGATGACATGTTTTTATCTTGTTTTATGGCACCCTAATATTTTCCCCTTAAAGGCATTTTATATGGATTTTTTAAAATAAATGAAAAAAATGGCAGAGGTCTGATTTGAACTAGCCACTTCTTGATTCACAATCCACAGCCCAATCTGGGAATAATAAGTTCAAATTGAATTTTAAAAAAAAGGGTGGGGGGGGGGGGGTTCCCAGAGAAGTAGGGGCTAGGAATGCAACTTCAGCCTCTCACACATCCACACACTGCACTATATCTACCATCTCATCTAATCTATCAGATTCAAGTAGAACTAGTTTAGCAAGAGGGGATGCCACCTATTTTATTGCACCAATACCTTGGGGGGGGGGGGAGTAGTCTAGAGTTGTCGAAGGCTATCATGGTTGGAATCACTGGATTGTTGTGAGTTTTCCGGGCTGTATGGCTATGTTCCAGAAGCATTCTCTCCTGACGTTTCACCCACATCTATGGCAGGCATCCTCAGGGGTTGTGAGGTTTGTTAGAAACAAGGCAAGTGGGGTTTATATATCTGTGGAATGTCCAGGGTGGGAGAAAGAACTCTTGTCTGCTTGAGGCAATTGATCACCTTGATTAGCATTGAATAGCCTTAAAACCTCAAGGCTTGGCTGCTTCCTGCCTGCGGGAATCCTTTGTTGGGAGGTGATTAGCTGGCCCTAATTGATTCTTGTCTGGAATTTCTCTGTTTAGAGTATTGTTCTTTCTTTACTGTCCTACTTTTAGAGTTTTTCAATACTGGTAGCCAGATTTTCCTCATTTTCATGGTTTCCTCCTTTCTATTTAAATTGTCCACATGCTTGTGGATTTCAATGTCGTCTCTCAAAGAAAACTCACAGCAACCTAGTCTAGAGTTGCATGACTGATTTTGGGGTTTTTTTTAATAGTTAGTACAAGGCAGGCCACGTTGTAGAAAAGTCACCTTGTTAGCTGGGGATTTCTGAAAGTTCCAATCCAAAAATTGTAACTTTTCCAAAAGGTGAATCAGTACTGGAACATGGCAGCTAAAAATAATTATTAAAGCTCCTCCTGATCCGATGCCTCAATCCCAATCAGATTTTGGAGTTCCTCAAGTAGTGAGTATATGCTTAACAAAAAACAGAAGCAGCAGCCTCCCAAATGTTTCTTTTAGTCCCCAGTAAACATGGACAGCACTCGTTAATATTTGGATGGGAGACCACCAACAAATACTGTATGCTCTATTTCAGAGGAAAGAACTGACAAAAACACCTCTTGAGCATTCCTTGCCTAAAAAACCCTATGAAGTTCAGCAGGCAACTTGCACATACACACAGGGCACATCTACACTGTAGAATTAATGGATGCGGTTTTCACAGACAACACACAATGACATATATATGAGTATTCTTACACATGTTCATAACATTCCGGATTTATAGACATGTGCAAGAATCCTAAGGCGTTCTACTTCTAGTTCTACTGAAGACCTAAGAGCCCACTCAACGTCTATGGAAAATGGACGAGTGTAAAAAATGAATCTTTAAAGGCTTTGCATACCTCAGAATTCACTTCCCTTGTGACTGTCCAGCTGTTTGAAGTGGGACCATCTGCAAGTTAAAAAAGGCGTATGTAGTATATAAATAACCTTTAAAAACCATCCCACCCTACATTTGTATAGGGACTTGGGATAGGCTGCAAGTCAACAAATACTTGGTTCTTTTGCAAGTGCAGGTGAAAGTCCAAAGCATTGGCTGTATCAGCACCCTGCCCGCTCTGGCCAAGATCCAACTCTTTCCCCTCTATTGATTTAACTCCCCTGGTGATTGTGTGCAAGGACAGTAACTGTGTTGCTTGGCAGCTCCTTGAGGCCAAGTCTCCCGATTGCTTCACACTGCCGACTGAACCAGAATTAGTCCAAAGTTTATTTTGCAAATATTCATCTCCAGTTGCAATCACGGTGCATGACTAGGGACTGTCAAAAATGTCCCCAACTCATTAGAAATGTGAGGAAAAAATGGTCTAGCTTCCTATTTTATGATTGCCACTTTTTTTTTTTCAGAATGTTACTATTTTGTATATTCTTCCAGGGAAACAGCATGGTGGAGGTACTTGAGGACTGGACTCGCTCAGCCATGAAAACCCACTGAGTGACCTTGGGGAAGCGGAAATGTCCTTTTGGAGTTTTGTTATACAGCAGAAGGGACAAATGCTAGACACACATGCTAAAATTTTAAAAACCCAACTTCAGTAGTCTTCGGGAGAACGTGAGTATGATTCCATGATCAGGAATGCTACAGGAGTTCTTATCAAAGGATAGGAATTTGAGAAAAGTGAGATATCGGGTGACACAATCTCAAACAGTTGCAATTAGGAGGAAAAATAGGTGTCTAAAGCAGACCCGCACAATATATTATTATTATTATTATTATTATTATTATTATTATTATTATTATTAGATACATCACACAGTCCTAGACATCAAATACAAAAGCCAGCATACTGATTTGTTTAATACAAGATTAGTACACAGCAAGCAAGGTCACTATGCTGGCTGCTGTATTGGATCACATGTCGGACACTTCTCGAGTGTCTAGCACTGTGTGATGTATCGGCGAATAATGCAAGCAGATCCAGGTAGGATGGCCTTTTGCAGCTGACAGTTGGGAATTTTGCCTGGGCCAATTGTTTTGAAGTGCAGGCCAAGATTTTTAGACATTGCACCCAGTGTGCTCATCACCACTAGGACCACCTTTACTGGCTTGTGCCAGAGCATTTGCAGTTCGATCTTTAAATCTTCATATCATGTAAGCCTTTCCAGTTGCTTCTCGTCAACTCTGCTGTCACCTGGGATTGCAACATCGATGATCCATACTTTCTTTTTTCTATGATTGTAAGATCAGGAGTATTGTGCTCCAAAATTCTGTTTGAATTCAGAAGTCTCAGAGTAGTTTGACATGTTCATTTTGTGTAACTTTTTCAAGCTTGTGGTCCCACCAGTTTTTTTGTCGTAGCCAGGTGGTATTTATGGTACAAATTATTTATTATTTATTTATTTGAAACATTTATATTCCACCCTTCTCACCCCAAAGGGGACTCAGGGCGGAGCACAACATATATATGGCACGCATTCTGTGCCAGAACATAAAATATCTATAAATATATACAACACTAATATCAGTGGCTCCGGTCAGTGGAGTGCTTTCCTATTATTGCCTTATTCCATTATCCCAAAGTTCCAGTGGATCATCTGAGCAATGGTATTATGCCTCTGCTTATAATCAATCTGTCTGCGCGATCTTCTGTGTATGTGATCCATCGTTTCGTCTGCTTCCTTGCAGAGTCTACATTTGGAATCTGTCGTCGACTTTTAGATTCTGGCTGTGATGGCATTGGTTGTAATGGCTTGTTCTTGGGCTGCCAGAATCAGGCCCTTGGCCTCCTTTTTCAAAGTACCACTTGTGAGCCACAACCATGTTTTTTCTTTGTCAATTTTGCTCTCAATTTTTCAAAGGAACTGTCCATGGAGAGCCTTCTTTTGCCAGTTTTCTCTTCTGTTCTGCATTGTATTTTTATGGTATTCACTCTTTGTCTTTTGTACTTGAAGCAGTTTTCTACTATTGACTTCCATCAATGTTGGTGCTTGACTGCCTTTCACATAATTAGTGTGTGTTTCTCTTCTTCTACTGTTTCACTTGCAGAAGCCCTCTGCCTCCTAATATTTTGGGCAGGTAAAGTCTGTCAACACCGTCATTATTTGATACACAACAAGATTAGCAACCAGCAAACAAAATCACTATGCTGACTTTTGTATTTGATCACATGTCGGACACTTCCCAAGTGTCTAGGACTGTGTGATGTATCAGTGAACAATGTGGGCAGATCCAAGTAGGGTGGCCTTTTGCAGCTGACAGATGGTAATTTTGTCAGTGCTGATTGTGTTTAAGTGCAGGCCAGGGTCTTTAGGCACTGGGACTACCTTTACTAGCTTGTGACAGAGTCTTTGCAATTCGATCTTTAAATCCTCATATCGTGTACTCTTTTCCAGTTGCTTCTCATCAATTATTGTTGTTGTTGTTATTTATACCCTGCTTTTTCTCTACAAGGTGACTCAAAGTGGCTTACATTAGCATTTCAATACGACTGAAAATCTACAAATATACACATTGTGCTTTTAATTATTGTTTTTCAAGATGAATATCACATCAATACAGAGGTTGTGGTATGGTTAGTTCTATTTTAATAAGTCACTCTCAAGCAACTGGCATCTACAAATCCGACAGGTGCCGCTTAACTGAGGCTTGTGATCAAATACTAGCCTTATAATCCAGTTTAAGAATGTGGATTATCTGCATTGAACAGTATTAGATCAGTCTACACTGCCCTACAATCCAGATCTATGCACTTAATCCACATTCTAAAACTGAATTAGAGGCCAATGTAGGCCTGACCTATATTGTATTTCGGAGGGAGCTGTAAAGTGCTTCTAAAACCGACCACTAGAGGGCCTCCAAAGCCACGTGGGAACCCTTAAGTCTCGCGGGGACTACAATACCCACAATGTTTTGGGGATTGCGTCAGGGAAGGCGGGGGCGATTCTGATTGGCTCTCCGAGCTGTAGGGGGCGGGGCCCTGCATTTTCCCGCGCGATTCCCTCCTTCCTTGCGAGGGATCATGGCAGAGTTTGACTCGGGCGCTTTGCCGGACTTGCTGCCCCTTTATTACCGCCGCCTCTTCCCCTTCGGCCTTTATGGACGGTGGCTGCGCTACGGCGACGGTGAGGCCTTTGGTCCGGGCAAAGGGGGGAGACTGCAGCCTGCCAACGAAAGTGCCTCTGAGCATGTACAGAAATCGGCTATGTCCAAGGATGCATCTACACCAGGCGTGGGAAAACTTGGGCCCTCCAGGTGTTTTGGACTCCAACTCCCACCATTCCTAACAGCTTCAGGCCCTTTCCTTTTCCCCCTCAGCCGCTTAAGGGGCCTAAGGGTGTTAGGAATGGTGGGAGTTGGAGTCCAAAACAACTGGAGGACCAAAGGCTTTGCAGCCAAAAAGGCTCCACAGAAATGGCACTACAAGGCAAACATTGATGACATCTGGCAATGTAGAAGTTACTGGGGAGATACAAACTTAGCTTTTGGTCCTTTAATCTAGAACAGGGAAATTCCAGCTGTTCCGATAACTCAAAGAATCCTAGAGTTGGAAAAGACACCAAGGGCCATCCAGTCCAATCCCATTCTATCATTCAGAAACACAATCAAACCCCTCCCGACAGATCAGCCTCTGCTTAAAAACCTCCAGAGAAAGAGGCTCCACCAATCTCTAGTAGCATATTTCACTGCTGAACAGCTCTTATTGTCAGGAAATTTAGGGGTGGGGTTGTCTATTTGAATTTATAGCTCTGCATTAGGTTCTCAGGGGCAACTGTCACAGAATCCTGGGATTTGTAGTTTGGTGAGGCACCATCACTCTAGTAGAGAAGGTTAAACGCCTTGTAAAACTACAACTCCTAGGATTCCATAGCATTAAGCCATGGAGCCCCCCAGTGGCACAGCAGGTTAAACCTGCTGAATTTGCTGACCAAAAGGTTGGTGGTTCATATGTGGAGAGCAGGGTGAGCTCCCGCTATTATCCCCAGCTTCTGACAACATAATTTGAAAACATGCAAATGTGAGTAGATCAATAGGTTCCGCTTCTGTGGAAGGTAAGGGTGTGCCTTGCAGTCATGCTGGCCACATGACTTTGGAGGTGTCTACAGACAACTCCAGCTCTTTGGGTTTGAAACAGAGATGAGCACCACTCCCAGAGTCGGACACAAGAAGACTTAATGTCAAGGGGAAACCTTTACTTTTAAAGTGGTGTCAAGTTGCATCAACTCTAGAGTGTGGGTGAACCCTAGGAGAAGAGATGCCAAATGTGGCTGGCCTTCCGTCAGGGCTGGTGGAATGGGCTTGGTTTCCTTACCTGCCACCCTCTGCAGATTACGTGCATCAATTGTTACCACACAGCAGAACTAGAAAATATAGCACTTTCAGCATGCTCAATGAACTTTATCTATATCTTGTATTCTTACAGCAGTTTGTGAGAGTATTTCTCTGTTATTTCTCAGCATTTTGCCAAAGGCTATCATAGAAGTTTATGAAAGAACGGATGTTCAATGGAAGAACTTCTTCACTGTTTTTATATATAACTAAGTCTTCTTCTTTCTTTTAGTGATGAAAAATTACTTTCAGCGGCGAGAGTTTTCATTCACGCTCCGCGATGATATCTATGTGCGGTACCAATCTTTCAACACACCCCAAGAACTGGAGAAAGAGATACAGAAAATGTGTCCGTACAAAATTGACATTGGAGCCGTGTATTCACACAAGGTATTGAAAATGGTGGTAGAGTAATAGAAACAGTGGTTGTATAGAAAGGATCTCTGAAAAGGATTTTAACCTATCCCTTTTCTTTATGGTAGATGAATGCTGTCAGGAACTATTTCTATATACTAGATTTCCACATTTTCTTGTAAAATGCCACTAGAGTGTGAATTGTACTCAAACTTTTGCCATTGCCTGAGTATTTTTATAGTTCAAGTATGTGCATTTTTCGAACTCATCTTGTCTTCTAAAGCTCAAATGCCTTTTTCCTCAAGAGACACAGGCAATTCCCAGCTTGCCTCTACTTTACTTCTGTAAGTTTCCTTTTCTATAGTTTTAATATATTCATGTGGCCAAAATAGCATCGCCTTCCCCCATAAAGGCAGCCTGAGCCAGCTTATGAACCCCAATGTTCACAAACTATTATGCTGACTGGCAATGGCAAAGCAGAGAATCTGTTTGAGAAGGGATTCAATGGAGTATCATGGCAAATGGAACAGCTGACGCAATCACTTTGCCTTGTAATGTTTTGTTGCAAGGGCCACAGATACCATAATGATGCCTGATACTACCATCAGTGATACATTGTGCAATGATCTATTGTCTCACTAACTACCCAAAGCCAAACATGACAGATAGAGGGCTGGATGTGTATTTGGGGATGAGTGGGACACTTGGAACTACATCTATGAAACCTGGGAAAATACAGCTGCTTGCTTAATGATGTGTATAGTAACATACCATTCACAGATTGTCTCCTCCTTGATATTCTTGCTAGGATGCTAGAGTTGGGTGATTGGTTTGAACAAACAGAACATGCCATTTGGACTGTTTGTTGTTTTCATGCAGACGTAGAAGAATATAGCAGAGAAAGCAGACACCTTTCTTCTAATGTTGCTCAAAGGCCTAGTTGTGATAGAAAAATAGGGAACTCCCTTATACCAGATCTGACTATACCTAGGCCAGTCTTGTTTTCTCTGCATGTCAATGACTTTCAAGGGTTTCAAACACATGGACTTCCCATCACCTGTTATCTGATTCATTTGACAGGAAATGCAGGGGATTGAGCGCTGCAGGCCTCTGTCAGTAAAACATGCTATCTTGTTGAGGTTGAATATATCTTATCTCCAAAAGAGACACAATAGACATGTAGCAAAGTGCTCAACACTAACTATTGGGTCTACAGCCCAGAAGTGGCTGTATCCAACCATTGAGGCATTCCATTCTACACACAATTATTCACTGAAATATCACCTGCCTAGTAATCAGAAGAGTTACTTTTTTTAGTTATACCAGTGAGGAGCAGAGAGTATGGTTTGTAGATGTGTCCTGTACACCAGTTTCACAGCCCATGAAGCTCCCAATCTCCCCTCATTTTTCCTGCATAATTTTGGGATGGGTTTTGCCTGCAAAGCTTGCCCCAAGTGCACACAGCCATACTGGAAAGATTTATATCAATACAGTGGCCAGGCTTATCTTTCTTTTCTGGTCATCCTACTTAGAAGAGCATGGATTGAACTAAAAACTCTTGCTTCTGTGCCCTGTAGATGATTCTTTCAAGATCTAGCTTTTCCTCAGTTCTGGAGTCTGAGGACAATGGGAAGTTAGAGCCGAGTTCTTAATGGGAAAGGGGAGCAAGCAAGCAAGCTCTGGCGTAATTCTCTGAGAGATTTCTGTTCCCTACGTGTTATTCCCTCATCATTGTGTTTTTCTTGGTATTATGAGGAGTGGCAGCCTCCCAGGAGTCTTTCTTCTCATAGATCACAATCTTTTCATCTTTGCTTCTGCAGTCTCAGAAGACAATGCCATTAATGAGTTTCATAAAGAGGTTTGAATTCCATATCATCTTTATCCAGGGTGGGCCTCTTTCTGTAGTTAGGGACCTTTTTTTACAACTTGGACCCGCTACCTTTAGTCGCCAGCAGTCTGCTAATTTTAGTTATGTAGAAAGTTATGGTGATTCAGTGGGTTAAACTACTGAGTTGCTAAACTTGCTGACTGAAAGGTCAGCTGTTCGAATCCGGGGAGCAGGGGAGCTCCCGCTGTTAGACCCAGCTTCTGCCAACCTAACAGTTTGAAAACATGCAAATATGAGTAGATCAATAGATACTGCTTCTGCGGGAAGGTAACGAGGCTCCACGCAGTCATGCTGGCCAAATGACCTTGGGGGTGTCTACGGACAACAGTCGCTCTTTGGTTTAGAAATGGAAATGAGCACCACCCCCCTGAGTCGGACTCCACTAGACTTAATGTCAAGGGGAAACCTTTACCTTTTAGAAAGGAAAAAAGATCTACAGGTCCAACTGTATCCTCGTTTAAGAACAAACTTTTCTTTGTTTTAAAACAGAATTATATTTTTGGTGAAATGTGTTAGCACAGCAGCATGGACTTGCACTCTGTGGATTGTCTATTGCCTCTTCACAACATTGTGATAGCTTACTCCTGTTTTACAAACAGGCTGGATGGCCACCTCGCAGGGGTACTTTGATTGTGCTTTTCCTGCATGGCAGGGGGTTGGACTAGATGGCCCATGTGGTCTCTTCCAACTCTATAATTCTATGATCCTACATGTAAGTGCTACCCATTGAGCCAGTGGTAAAGAAAACATTTATCACCACTAATCTGCCCTGTTTTTTTTTGTTTTGTTTTTTTTTTTTTGTTTTTTTTTTCAGACTAAAATTACAGATTTCTCAAGTCTGCCCTCCAGGATTCATTATCAGCTGGCTTAAAATTATTTTTGACAGTATAAGTATTATGCAATAATAGGATACCTAGAAAAGCCCTGACTAGTTAACTATAACAAAGCAATAGTTACAATCTAAATTGTTGCAAGCAAATAGTTATTCCTGAGTATAATCTGTTCCCTTTTGCTCCTTTTTCAGCCCATCCAGCACAACACAGTTCACCTAGGTGCTTTCCAAGCCCAGGAGAAAGAGCTGGTGTTTGACATAGACATGACAGATTATGACGATGTTAGAAGATGCTGCAGGTATTTTAATTTCCCCTCTGGAAATTGGTTTGCATTAAGATGTGTAGATTATTCATTCTCCGCTCAGCCTACTGTCCACAGTCTTGCTGTGGCCTTTTTTCCAAACTTCACAACTTTTTATACGTTTTGTAGTGTTTGCAATAAGTATGGCCTAGAAATATGCTTTTCCATTTTAGCTTATTCTTTACTTCTGTTTTGAACTCTTGTGTGAGCTGTTACATCAACTACAACCTTCTCAGGCAATGAATGAATCTGGACAACAGTAGATGGCAGATGGTATCAGTCATGGAGCAGACATGAACAGAAAGAAGCAAAACTATTTCGTTGTACTTATTGAGTAGAAAAGTTGGAAAAGCAAACTTATTATGTCACTCCCAACTTATTCACATTAAGCTGTGTTGGCTATGCAGGAAAATACAACAGAATCCACAAAACAGTGATTCCTTTATTGGCCAGCCAAAATTCACAAAATACATCATATAAACTGCCTTGAGTCCTCACTGGGAGAAAGTGGGGTATAAATAAAGATGATGATGATAATAATAATAATAATAATAATAATAATAATAATAATAACAATTATCATAATTTTGAGGCTTCACTGGTTTCTTCATCAAGTAAAGATGTTAAAAAGCATTCAGAAGAAGAAAGGCAACAACGTTAGAGTCACAGGCGTGTATTATGTTTCAAGTGTTAGTTCTCTTCTCAGTTAAGATGCTCTGGGCAGTGGTTCTCAACTTGTGGGTCCCCAGATGTTTTGGCCTTCAACTCCCAGTAATCCTAACAGCTGGTAAACTAGCTGGGATTTCTGGGAGTTGTAGGCCAAAACACCTGGGGACCCCAGGTTGAGAACCACTATCTTATTGGCTGAACTGGCACTGACACTGGTGCCATTTTGGCATCAAGTAAAAGCAGTCTCATTGCTTTCATCTAAATATGCTATATGAATAGTTTTAAATTTACTTAAACTGCTTCAGTTGGTTTTCAAGTTTCCTGTTTTAAGTATGAAATGGTCTAATATTTCATAGGTCTTTCAAGATATTTTTATTGCCTTACATTTTTAAACTGTTTAAAAAGATATTATTGAGGTCTGTGGATGTCTGTGTATTGTACCTTCAAATTGCCCAGCTATTTATGGGGCCCTCAAATTTAAGAGGGTTTTCCTAAACAAGGAAAATTGGCTTCTTCACCAGGTAAAGATGTTTAAAAACTCCTCAAATATTAACTGGATTATAAATAAATAAGGAGTCATAGTGCAGTCCTAGGTATATTTCTTTGCAAGTAAATCCTACTGTGTTGTTGGGATCTTACGGCCTAGTTAGTGAGCAGAGTCTCATTGGGCCGATGCCTGTGCATAGGATTGCATCCTGTAGAATATTGGGCAAGAGCAAAAATTAATCATCCCAAATGTTCCCGACTCTGATTGTGTCCAGGAAATATTGCAGAACAGTAAGAACTATTCCTTATGTTAGATCTGAACATGAACTTTTTGTTCTTGGCTGACATTTATATATATTTTTGAAACCTCAAGGCCACAACTCTGCTGTTTACCATCAAAGGCATTTTATTAATAATTCAAGTATTTGTTTTTAATTCCAGAAGATCATAATAGTAGGACAAATAATGATTGGTGGACCCAGTCCTTTATTTAATCCTTGCTAAAAGCAACACATGACAGTAGCCATATGCCATACAAGTATTTATTTGGAAATATGTTTGTCTCTGTTCAGTGTTACTTCCCCCCCCCCCCCCCCCCAACAGAGTGTGGTTGAGATTGCAGTCGGAACTGTTCAGTGCTGTACTACTCTGTACTACTTTGTTTCCACCCCAATCCAAGAAAGCTGCCTTGGTTTTAGACATGCGTTTGTCACCCTGCTCAGTCAAAAGGTAGATCACAGGACTGGGATCCAGCCTGTGTTAGATGGGGTTAGACTCCCCTGAAGACACAGGTCCGTGGTTTGGGGGTCCTCCTGGACTCAGCGTTGAACCTGGAGGCCCAGATTTCTATGGTCCCTACTAGTGTTTTTGCACATTGAAAATGTGTGTACCAACTGCACCCATTCCTTGAAACTCCTAATCTGACCATACACGTCTGTGTGTCATGTTGTATGTATTTTAATAGTGTTTTGTCTCTTGTTTTAATGATGCTGTACCCCACCTTGAGCTGCAGGGAGAGGCGGGTAATACAATTGTTGTTGTTGTGCAACATGCCTCAGTTACCTTCTGTTTGGATTACTATAACATGCTCCAAAAGGGGCTGCCTTTGAAGAGTGTCCAGAAAGTCCAGTTTGTTCAGAGAGCTGCAGCTAGACAGCTCAGTGAAACAGGTTACTGGAACCATACTACTCCCCTGTTAAAACAGCTCTAATGCCTCCTGGTTAATTTCCAGGCACAATTCAAAGTACTGATTATATCACAGAAAGCCCTATATGGCTCAGGACCTCACTGTAGCAGATCATATACTCCTGTATGAGCTCTCCTGGTCTCTATGGCCCCTTCCACACAGCTGAATAAAATCCCACATCTGCTTTGAACTGGAATATATTGCAGTGTGGATTCAGATACACCAATTCAAAGCAGATATTGTGGGATTTTTTGCCTTGATATCCTGAATTATGTGGCTGGGTGGAAGGGCCCTAAGATCATCAGGAGAAACAAATTTCCCTCTCTTAGTTCTATAGTTGGTGGGAATACAAGAGAAGACCTCAATGGCTGTGTCTAAACTCTGGAACTTTCTTATGGTCATCTTTCCATCAGTAGTCTGGATTTATTTTCATTCAGACAAGCTTTTAAATCAAATAATGGGTTAGGAGGTCCTGTATTATTTTAAACAGTGATGTTTAATAGTGCTTTAATCTTTGTAATTGCATTTTCTTCTTTTTAAGGAAGTGCTTTATTATTGTGCCTAATTTAATTCTATTTTAATGCTCATTTTATATATTTCTAATTGTATTGCTCTTTTAATCCACCTTGAGTTCCAATTATGAGAGAAAAATGGGATCCAAATAAAAATCATCTTATTCATTTACATATTACCTTCCTCCAGTAATGGGACTCAATGTGGCTTACAACATACAGTATACCAATGGTTCTCAACCTGTGGATCCCCAGATGTTTTGGCCTTCAACTTCCAGAAATCCTAAGAGCTGATAAACTGGCCGGGATTTCTCGGAATTGTAGGGCAAAACACCTGGGGACCCACAGGTTGAAATCCACTGCAGTATGCTAAAAAATAAATGTAATTGTGCATTCAGAACTAAATCCTGTGAAATGAAACTCAGTCTTGGGGATGTGGATATAGATATTTCATGAAAATATTCTGGACCTTCAGCCAAACAATTCAATGGGATTAATATCTGATTTGCTTTTTTGTTTTTTTTGTTTTTCATGTGTGAGAAGAGTTTGCTTTTGTTTTTAAGTACTGTACTGCTTGGTTGCAATTTTTACAAGAGGAATAGGATCTTTGAAGAAACATACTTAAGTTTGTGGTGGTGTTCCTCTGTCCTTAGCTCTGCAGAGATCTGCTCCAAATGCTGGACTCTCATGACTATAGCCATCCGCATCATAGATCGATCGCTTGTAGGTAAGTGGCTTGCAGTCCTGCATTCACCATAGCTAGGCAGCATTTTGTGATCTCTCCTTGCAGAGAGTAACTAAAAACAGAACTTAAATGTCTTTTAGAAGTATGTATGTTATTTTCATTATTGCAGGTAAAGTGTCCCTTATCTGAAATGCTTTGGATTTCAAGAGTTTTTTGAAATATCTGAGAAATGGCAGGAGTCCAAACATAATGCTCAGTGTAAATCCATGCCTTCCACCATTACATAGATCCTCACTTCTCTCTCCATCCTCGCATTTTGTTCATTCACTACTTGTGTTTCTATGAAACACATGACTGAAGAAGACTGAGGATTTGAGAAACTTAGAATATAGAGGCTCTGATACTGCGTTTTTTTAAAAAGTACATACTGTACCGGTAGCCTACCAGCCACCTGTTTCCATCTTGCAAGGAAATGCCACAGCCACTGCCTGGCAATAAAATTTCCATTTTTGGTATTGTGGCACTTAGAATAGGGAAGGATCAGTAAAAAGGCCCTCCAATTCACTATAAAGATGAAGGTCTTAAGCACCTTCCCCTTTGGTGTCACACTTTTCACATATGCATCACTTCAGGACACTTTCAGTTTTACTAGTGGATTGAAGGTTAAACCAATATCTTATAAAAGATACAAACACAGGCATAAACTGTAATAATGATATGTATGGGAACACAATATATATCACAAAAACCTTTTATTTGTATATTTTAAATACATGTAATAGCCTACATTTCTAAGATTTTTGTCATTTCTCTTTACATTTGTGCAATGCACCTATATACTTCAGTCAACACACTAATGTGTCAAGACACTTCTGTTCTAAAAGAAGACAGAAATAGTACACACCCGCACACATAGATGACCTAAATTAAGTTGTTTGTCCCAGCCAGAATAAACTTTGAATCAAAGAAATTCACATAAACTTTTGCTCATCAACATTCTGTTGATTCAATAAGTTTATTTTAATAAAAACCTCACAGTTAGATTTTAAACATGCAAATTGTTCCCTATGTTTTAATTAAAACTGGATTCCGGGTCTGAAAATATAGGAGACTAATAATGGTTGAGCTAGTGCTTTTTTTCTTGATCTCAGCAAACTTGCAGTTACATAAAACTTTGGTACATCATGCAGCCTCACCATAGTCTAAGGCTGGAATGATTTTCTTTGAAAATGTCTAATCCATCACTAAGCAACAAACAAGAATCTGTCTCCTCACATTTCCACAACCTCTTCTATATGACTCTCAAGTTGTGGACTCTCCCTGCCATAATTTTCAATTTTTTTTTATTTTCAGTCAGTGACCAGGATCAAAAAATGTACAAACATCAGGATAGGCAAATATACATTTGGGTATTAAGAAACAATGTCAAAAGCCTTAATTTGCTGCTCTTTTGACACCGTTACAGCTGTCACTGCCAGCTATCATCGTAGATTTGCGAAAGGCTGCCTTCCGTCCTCTGACAATGTTTCCTTTTAGTGATCACTGACTACTGGTTTGGTTAATATTGCTTTAGTATTTTCAGTATTGATGTTCAAATCCTTTGTTCCTATAAAGTGATTGTTTTCTTGTAGTGGGTCTAAAAACGACTCGTTCTCAGCAGAGCCATAAGCAAGTCATTGTTTGTTTTCTTCCTTCCTTCCTTCCTTACTTACTTTCTTTCCTGCTCTCTCTCACTTTGTAACATGGGATAAAATGCCTGACCTACCTTACAGGAGTATTGTAATATTGTGGTTTCTCATAACAGTATAGGTGTAATCAAATCATTATGATAACCTATTAATCCCAATTCATTTCAGTGGGTCTGACCTAGGCAGGCATAATTGAAATTTGCCTATTTTCTTGCAGTTGGAATTGTATGGTAACACTGTGCTTTCTGGTACTTTTTTTGCACCTCCAGAGGATTTTGGCATCAAGCACCGCCTTTGGGTATATTCAGGACGGAGAGGAGTGCACTGCTGGGTGTGTGATGATTCAGTCCGGAAGTGGTCTTCAACACTCCGCTCCGCAGCCGTGGAATATCTCACCGTAGTGAAGGTGTGGCATGTTGAGACTGAAATTGTATAATGGCGGGGAGTGGACTATGAGATACAATACTGTCTCTCTGTCTCTCTCTCTCTCTCTCTCTTTCTCTCTCTGGATATCATAGGAAAGGGTTAACACCCCTTTGGTATTTGTTTTGCTGTCTGCTCCTGTTCAGAAGATTTCACCTCACTTTCTGTCCCTGTGATGATTGGATTTTGAAAAATTTGGCTTGTTGTGGAAACAAGGATTGGTTATAAAGCTTCAATGGAGACACATTTCCCCCATGATAATTCTTTCAGGATTGAATTTTCTTCGTAGGGTTAGATTTCTCTCACTTCCTGTTGTCTCACCCCCATTCTTAACTATGAGTCGCTTGTATGTCAAATGTTTGTAACTCAGGGACTTCTTGTATATGTAATAACCTCATTTCACAGCAGATCATTAGAACTTCCTCAAATGTGGGCTGATAGTGTTAAAATTTTGCCAGGAGGTGCTACAAGGGTAAGACACATGTATGCGAAGTTGTTTCTTTAATCTATTTGTGGGGTTTTATTCCAGAAGGTACCAAATTCCCCACAAAAATGAAAAATAAGTTACCAATGTCAGCACATTTTTGGCTAGGAATAGATTATTATTCACAGATCAAAACTATCAAAATATATCAAATCACTTTGGTACAAGGGCTTTGAAAATTGCATTTCACAACAAAAGAATTCTTAACCCTGGCATGTTTTATTTGATTCCTGTGAAATGTGTTCAGATGGATGTGGTACCTTGTGGAAATGTAATCTGCATTTGGTTGTCATCTGCACATATTTTACAGCTCTTTGAGACAGGGAAGAGTGCAATTATGATTTTGGAAATGCACTTTCTAACGTTTTATAAATCAGTCTGTAAAATTGTAGGCCTCCCTATCAATCTTACTAGTCGTGTGCTTATAAACAATCAGTGAAATCCCTCTTCATAAAAACAGTTACTTCTTAAGCTGATATATAACCAAATGAGGCATGAAGATTTTTTATATGCCCAGGCATTCAGTGGCATTTGGTTAGCTTCTGATCCTATACTTAATTCTGGAAATCCAAAATTCTAACTGTTCCAAGTTCTGGAAGTGCCGATGACAGCAGCAGCATTCCTGACTTGTAGATGAGTACAGGGAAAGTTGAGCTGCAGGTGAAACAGAAGACTCTATATGGCTTCCCAGTTCTCAACATGTATATCCTTCAAATAAAATGATCCACAACTAAGTTTTTAAAAATCCAGGGATGTGCCTATTTGGGATATTCAGAGATAGATTAGAACAACCAGAAAGAGAAATTTGTCTGTACAGTTTTGTGGCTGCACACATTACAACTGCCAAAGATTGGAAAGGGGAGAAAATATTAAACATTTAAAATTGGAAGTATAAACTGTGGAACTATGCACAGATGACTAAGATATCTAGCTATTTGAAATATGAAAATCATGAAACATTTGAAAGAAACTGGAAGCTAGCCTTAGCATACTTGACAGGAGATTTTAAGAAATAAAAACAAGAGGAATTTATTGAGGTAGATGTATAGAGGGTTAAGCAAAATGTGCATAAACTGCAGGGATCTGTGATGAAAGCCAAGATGGTGGGTAGCACTGGGGGTGGGTTGAGAGGTAATTGTACTGTGGGTGGCGGATTGTCTATGTATGTGTATTTGTATATGTCTGCAATATATATGGTTGGTGTATTACCTTTTTAAAATTAAAATTTTATTTATTTATTTAAAAAAAACATGTATATCCTTAATGTTTTACAGGGTGGCGAAGAGACCATCAAGAAGGTGGTTCTACTGGAAAATATTCACCCTTTCATCAGGTCAGTTGGTGTGACACGCCAGTGACTTTGTAAGATCTGCAAGTACAGCCCAGGCTGTGGGATTCTGAATCCTTCCACCTCCCACACCAGTGGTCAGTGCTAATTTCAAAAACTTTAGGACTGAAGAGTTCTTTAGGTAGTGCTGAGAATTTCTACAGCATGACTATCAGGTCTGTACACACTGCATTGTGGGTATCCAATGGAGAAATAGAAATACAGGTGCAGCTGCCAAGGAGGTAAAGGGTGTCAGCCTTTTCTCTTCTGAGAAGAGCACAGACTGAACCCATTCCATATTAAAAACTTTTTATTCCAAAGTCACCCCTCAAAATGGAAGCAGTTGTCCTCTAGGTAATGACTAGAGGACTGACATTTGTGTTAGACTGACATATTTGTGCTAGAAGAGCATTTTCTTCTCCTGCTAAGATGGGGTAACAAGTTAAATAGCCCATCTGCTTAGATTTATAATTCAGGGAGGAGGGAGCAAGCTTGTTTTCTGCTGCCCTGGAGACTAGCACGCAGAACAATGGCTTCAAACTACAGGAAAGGAGATTCCATCTGAACATTAGGAAGACCTTCCTGACTGTGAGAGCTGTTCAGCAGTGGAACTCTCTGCCCCGGAGTGTAGTGGAGACTCCTTCTTTGAAGGCTTTTAAGCAGAGGCCGGACGGCCATCTGTTGGGGGTGCTTTATATGCAATTTTCCTGCTTGGCAGGGGGTTGGACTGAATGGCCCACAAGGTATCTTCTATTATTCTTAGGCTTTACTTAGAGTTGTGCATTTTTTCAGGCAAGTGCACACTGAATTGAGTAGTCTGCTTAGAGCAGAAATACGTTCTTTCCTTCTACATGCTGTTGTGGCTAAATGTGAATGTAGCATTAACTCTGAATCCTTTTGCTACATAACTTTGCACATTTCTAATTTCCCCCATTTGGCAAACTAAATGCTACTGAGGGATTTTCCACATAAGTCCCGATCCTCACCTCTGTATTCCAAGCTATGGGCTTTATCATTCATTCTGTTTTCCGTGTTAGGAAATCTATAGACGTGATAAAGGAATATTTTGAAGAATACGCCCTTGTTGGTCAAGACATACTTGGAAGTAAAGAGAGTTATGAAAAAGTGTTGGCTTTGGTCCCAGAATATATCCTTTTGAGAACTTTTAGAAATCTCAAGGGCACAGAATGGACTGGAAAAGGGAAGACACTTTTACATACCTGAGTAGTAAGATGCCATGTTTCCCTTGATGCCAATTGCTGGCACCTTGCTGGTATGGGTTGGTTAACAGTTTTTCCTGTCTGAAGCCAGGCGTGGGGAGTATACAGTAGTTGGGAACCTATCTAGGAAGAAGTAGGAATGGCTGACCAAAGGAGAGGCAGAAAGAAGTAGAGAAAACCAAGTGGTTCTAACTCCAGCTGCCACTTGGTACTTCTGGACAAAAGGGGCTCAGGGAAGTTATCGGGAAGTTGCTGAGCAAGTTAGAAGGGGAGCCAGAGACATGAGGTTGAAGGAGGAGGAAGAGAATGAAACAGATGAGGACAGAGAAGCAGGAGGGTAAAGGAGCTGGACGGTCTAGGTCCCCTAGCAATGCAGGGAACATGGATGTGCCAAGCACGCATACCCTGCACATGGGGTGGAGGAAACACTGGCCAGAAGAATTGTTGAGGAGCCACCTTGCCAAATCTTGGGATCCCAGCAAGGAAGCAGTAAAGGTTTCTGGGGGAAAGATGGTTGTCTGAACCCATTTACAAGTGCATGCACTTTGGCCAAACAATGGACAGCACTTGTTGTTTTGAATGACACCACTGCCACTGTGCAAATAGGGAGAAGGAAGTTCAGTGAGAGAACCTTAGGCTTGTCTACTTACTAGGCCAGTGTTCTTCTTGCTGGGAAATAATTTAGCATATAGGGATCTACAGTCTGAAACAATACATTTCATGCTCCCACTACAGACAAAGTTCTGGTAGGTAAAGAAATACAAAGCCTACAAGTAACTCTCACTAAAATTAGCATGAAGATCAGGATACAACCTTTTTCGTGGCTGATCTCTGTCTTCCCTATCAATATAAACTCCAGAGACGTAGTGCTGGTGTGAAGGGAATTGTGAGCATGCTCAGATAGGAAGTTAATAAGTCAGACCCATAAGGTGCAAAACTTCAAAACAAAGGGAAACCATGTCTCCTGCTATGTCTATGTGTGTGTGTGTGTGAGAGAGAGAGAGAAGGATTGATGAATGAATGAATGTTGGTGGTTTAATGTTTTTTATTTAATTGATTTTAATTTTGGGATTACTTGCATGCTTTTACCTTTTGCATCCTTTGAATTTTTAACTATGTTTTAACAAAAGCCACCTTGAATCTCGTACTGGGGAAAAATATTATAGAAATAGTTTATAATCATGATTGTTGGGAGGCGGTGATTTCTATTGAGATTCTGCTTCTTGGCAAACCTTGAAATTCCTTAACAATTCACCTACCAGTCCGAGAAAATATTTCATCAGAATTTCGGAAGAAAAACCATGATTCACTCCAGCGCTGGAGCATTTTGAAAAAACAGGTGGGAAATCCTAGTTGACTCATTGAACTGGGAGTAGGGGAACCATGTGATACGCCAGAATGCCAGACCTGGGTGGTGAAGAACAACCCAGCACAGGAGGCTGGCATAGTTTGACTTCTTAGTCAAGGGGTTGGAACTGGCAACTTGGTTATAAGCCATTGACATTTAATTAGTTCTGGCATATGAGACCACTGACAGCCTGTTCATTTATTCATTAGTCAGGAGAGAGCTGTTGTGCCAAGGGTGCTGGTGACAGCATCATGATCTTTGCCAGGATAACCCATTGCTGGCAAAGCAACCAATCTTCTCATTCTGGCTGAGTGCTTTCAAAGTTCTGTGCAAAGTGAAAATGGTTTGTTTGTTTGTTTGTTTGTTTTTTCCGTGTCAGGAGTGACTTGAGAAACTGCAAGTTGCTTCTGGTGTGAGTGAATTGGCCGTCTGCAAAGACATTCCCCAGGAGATGTCCAGATGTTTTTGACATTTTACCTTCCTTGTGGGAGTCTTCTCTCATGTCCCCACATGGGGAACTGGAGCTGACAGAAGGAGCTCATCCGCGCTCTTCCTGGATTCGAACCTCTGACCTGTCCTGCTGGCACAAGGATTTAACCCATTGCGCCACTGGGGGCTCAATGAAAATGGTAGCAGCTTATCATGTTTGACAGAATCCTGAGCTCACCCCATTCAGAACCTCCTTGGCTTGGGGTCCCTTCTATTTAAGAAGGGTGGGATGGAGCAGACAACAAGTTGTCCTGGCGTACAGACAACTTCTGCACATCCCATAATTCAGAGTCTCTCAGTACAATACGTCCACACATTGTGTGAGTTACCCTTAGTGTCATATGTTTTTTGTATATAATCTGGAATCCTTTTTTTCTTGAAACAAAAATGGAACACATAGGAATTGTAGTCCAGGTCATGGAAAGGAGGCTTAGGTGGGGAAGTGGCCTTGCAATTTTAGAGTGTGTTCAGAACAGCAGCAACTTTCTAGTACATAGAGGTTTTTTAAAAGGTCCACTGAGAAGATTTTTCCAATCTCACATCGCAGATAAAGCAACGCACCGAGTGGGAAATCATGCTGCAGTACTGCTTTCCTCGGCTGGATATTAATGTCAGCAAAGGAATTAACCACTTGCTGAAGAGTCCCTTCAGTGTTCACCCCAAGACAGGTCAGTTGTGTGATGCTTTGTCATATCTTCCTTCTAAAAAAGCTTTAAAAGCCAATGGGATTTTGGCCTGCATCAATAGGAGTTTAGTGTCTAGATCCAGGGAAGTCTTGCCTCCCCTCTATTCTGCCTTAGTCAGATCACACGTGGAATCACGCTGTGTACAGTTCTGGGCACCGCAGTTAAAAGGAGATGTTGACAAGCTGGAATGTGCCCAGAGGAGGGCGACTAAAATGATCAAGGGTCTGGAGAACAAGCCCTGTGAGGAGTGGCTTAAAGAGTTGGGCATGTTTAGCCCGCAGAAGAGAAGGCTGAGAGGAGACATGATGGCCATGTATAAATATGTGAGGAAGTCATAGGGAGGAGGGAGCAAGCTTGTTTTCTGCTGCCCTGGAGACTAGGACGCAATGGAACAATGGCTTCAAACTACAAGAAAGGAGATTCCACCTGAACATGAGGAAGAACTTTTTAACTGAGAGAGCTGTTCAGAAGTGGAACTCTCTGCCCCAGAGGGTGGTGGAGGCTCTTTCTTTGGAGGCTTTTAAGCGGAGGCTGGACAGCCATCTGTCTGGAGTGCTTTGAATGTGATTTTCCTGCTTCTTGGCATGGGTTTGGATTGGCTAACCAACAAGGTCTCTTCCAACTCTATGATTCTTAAAAATGGAAATCCAGGAGTAGTGCATTGATAAATAGAGTGACTTCTGTCACTCTATTTATCAATTAAGACAGAAGTCACTCTATTTATCAATTAAGGACTTCCGTTGTCCCCTTTAACCTATGAAGTTTGATTATAAGGGGTGGGGCACTTAATCCCTTAGCTAAGCCCACCTCACAGTTGTAAGAATAAAATGATATGAAGCCACAAGTTTCTTAGGAAAAAAAACACTGAGTAGCCTTACTCTACATAATCTTACAGAAAAGTCTCCTTGCAACCTAAAAATGAGGGAGGAAATAAGGTTCCATGGGGAAAGGTGTTTTATTTAACTAATTCTAGCTCTTGTTACAAATTTCCCTAATTCGAGGAACTGAAAAGCTCCTTTTGACCTAAATGCTAGTCCCAAGTAGAGTAGACCCATTTACTCACTTGTTGAATGGTGAATACATATACACAAGCCACTGATCCAGTGGTTCTCAACCTGTGGGTCCCCAGGTGTCTTGGCCTACAACTCCTAGAAATCCCAGCCAGTTTACCAGCTGTTAGTATTTCTGGGAATTGAAGGCCAAAACATCTGGGGACCCACAGGTTGAGAGCCACTGCACTGATCAATGGATGCGTTGTGGGTGGGAGGATAAATAGGATGCAGACCTGTTTAATTACTCCAAGTGGCAGTGAGAATGGGCGGAGGCTATGAAACCCACTTACGGCTCTGCCCCAGCACAGCTTTCCTCATACATATACCTAAACGTCGGAGTGGATGTAGGCTGCACATATCTCCCAAGCAGTTGTTTGTGGCCGATGGAGGCACGTAGATTGGTGGGGAACAAAAGTTCTGTTACATTGGGGGAGGGGGGCAGGACATGAGAGTTACACCTCTATGGGATTGCAGTTCTTCCCTGAAAATGTCTGCCCCGTGCACCTTTGAAGGAAAAGGCTGTAGAGCCCTCTGATAATCAAAGGGGTGAAATAGAGGTTGCCCACAAACTCTACCCTGCTCAATATACAGAGGTCTCCTAGCCACTAGAATCCGGGAAGGATTGTGTTACACAGATTTCCCTGCCCCAAACATCTTCCCCTCAGGTGGATATCAAGGAAAAGGGGAGCCATGTGGGAACAGTCTGACAGCACCATGAGTTATTTCTACATGCTCTGCCTTTTCCTCTCTTTCAGGTCGTATTTCGGTACCAATTGACCTTAAGAAAGTGGATGAGTTTGATCCATTTGCTGTTCCCACTATCAGGTATAGCTCAACTGATTTGAGGCAGTGTCGCTGAATTATGTTGAGTCAGGTTTTGTGGTATTCCATGTGTCTTTCTTGTTCGTTTTTAGTCAACTCTGCCATGAGCTGGACACAATTAAGAAGGACGACGTAGATGGAAAAGAAAACGGAGGAGACGCAGAAGGCTCCCGGAAGAGCAGGGGTGAGTGGGGCAAAGAAAGACATCCTTATAAATCCTTGCCTCAATTATGGTAGTGTTTTTGTTATTTTGAGGGATTTGGTAGGAGGGTGTTAAAGCACAAGCACATAACAACCCAATGCTTCAGATTTACATAGCCATTCTTTTGCTTAATGACTCATGTATCATATATGTTGGTTTTGCTCAGTGGCTATGATTCCAAGCATTGAAGCCATTCTCCCATCTTTGTGAACCGTAGAGTGCCTCTACACTGCAAAATTAATCCAGTTTCACACCAATTTAACCGCCATGGCTTAGTGCTATGGAATCATGGGAGTCGTAGTTTTACAAAGTCTGCCAATGAGTGCTGATTATAATTCCCATAATTCCTTAACATTTAGCCACCGCAGTTAAAGTGGTGTCAAACTGTATTCATTCTACAGTGTAGATGCACCCTTAATTATTGATTCTCCTGGCCAAGTGGAATTCAACAAAAGTTCTAAGTGGATAGGTAAGTGGATTTCTTTCCCCGTGAAAAGGCAAACTTGATGTAGAGGACATTTTTCCACCAGTATATCTGTTCCTGATTCATCCAGAATAAGGAATGGAAAACCTTTTCACTATACCTGCTTCCCAAAGATTGTATTGCATGGGATTAAGATTTAATTTTTGAAAACCAAGAGACTATTTTTTTCTTCTGAAGAGCAAGGTAGCTGTAGTCAAGCCCACTTTCATCAGAATATTTTTCCCAAAATTGTGCTACAGAGGCACTTGAAGATTTTGGGTCAACAGAATATAATAGATCCCCATAAGTTATATTCTGACAAATGGGTACTCTAGATGAGTTCACTCAGCCCCGTTTATTTCATCAACAACATGGTGATGAAACCATATATATTGAATAATGTTTCATAATTTCGTACCCCAACCAGGTGGATTTTTTCTTACAGATCTCAGGAGCTGAGTTAATGCAAATCAAACAATCGTTACCAACTAGTTGTGGGTAAAAGATACTGCCAGCTGGCTATGAAGACTTTTAGGAAAGCTCTAAAGTTCCATTTCTTTGTTGTATTTCTTGGGCCCCTTCCACACATCTGAATAAAACCCCACATTATCTGCTTTGAATTGGGATATATGGCAGTGTGGACTCAGTTCAAAGCAGATATTGTGGGTTATTCTGCCTTGATATTCTGGGTTATATGGCTGTGTGGAAGGGCAGAAGGCTTCTTCCTTAAGGTGTATATTCTTTGGGCTGCTGGTTGTTCTTAGATGCTATTATGTACTGGCTTTTAGTATTTTCTGGACTAGCTGTTCTATTATCACTTGCTTTTATTCTTTTCTGACCTTTATTATTGTATCAGATTTTATTGTAACTCAAGTGTTTTACCCTTGAAGTTGGGTTAAAATGCTTGCTCTAAAACAAAAATAATAAATGAAATAATGACAAAATGTTTTCTATTCCCTTGCTTTCCTTTGTATAGATTACAGGAAAACCAGCCTTGCTCCATATGTGAAAGTCTTTGAGCAATTTGTAGAAGAACTGGAAAGCTCACAGAGAGGGGAACGTCTCAATGCTAGCGGTAAGTCAGATGGAGGATTCTGGCTTCCATTGACAGATTCCAAAAGTCCCCTACACACTATGGAATCAGCATAGCTGGAGTCAGTTACTTTAACAGTTATTTTAGAGCACGCACCAAAAACATAAATATAATACAGCCTCCATATCCATGAGAGATACATACCAAGAATACCTGAAACCATGGATAATAGCAAACCCTGTATTTTGACTATATATAGGCAAGAAGCATCCCACTGAATTGCATCAGAGCACCTAGACAGACCCATAACCACTTCTGAGGGGGAAATATTTTTAAAACATAAGTATGTGGAACCATGGATATCAAATCTGTGGATAAAGTGGCCATACTGTATTACACTACCATTGTGCCTCTTGATTACATTAAAACTAAGGTATTGGTTTTATTCTATGACTGAGATTTAATGCAGAACTGTACACTAGAACCATGAGCCTGTCACCAAAAGTGTCCATCTTGTATTGAACCCCCCTCCCCCCCAATATCTACACAGTTTAGAAATTATTTTGGACTATAGTTCCTCACAATCTCCAAGCTCATATAGCCATTGACCATGCTTGCTGGGGTATTCAGGGAACCCTGGTCCAAATAATAACTTTTGTAAACTCTTTCTGTATTTAAACATGTGGTAGATCTGCCCTTCTTGCCTGAGGTTATTACATTGTTTCTCTCCTCCACATAATTGGCTACTAGGCAGGGCAGGAGAGTCTCAGAGCATAATGGTGTCAAACTAGTGAGCTTGTGGTACCTCACCCAGAGAAAGGAGGGATGAGGATGATGGCATTGATAAATGAAAGAGCAATAAGAGTAACACTGCATTACACATACTAAACACAAGTCTGTTTTGCCTCTGTTCCAGTAGTTTACAATTCTGCCTTTTGAGACAAGACCCCTGAAAATCCTACTGTGTGCACATTACAATGGCAAGTGAAAATAACCTCAGGAGCCATTTCAGGGAGAATCAGATCTAAATCCGACAGAACCGTTGTGTGGCGATAGTGGGCATTACTAAATCATTTGGGTTTCAAACTAAGAAAAAATTAAAATCTTAGATTTTTCACCCTTAATGATAGCCGCAAAAGGTGTTGTCCAGTATGTTGGATGTCTTCAGCATATTCTTAACAGTTCTTAAATTTGTCTTTCCTTTTTTTCAGACATGCAGATGGATTTCTAAAGTTCTTGATGGACAGAAATGACGCCCATTTCATCCAACCAGTTAATTGTCATCACCTGAAGAAAGGATATATTTAAATATTTTCTTTAAATGTTGCAGTGACCAACTTTTTACAGAACCAAGCAACACTGACTTTTTGTTGGTTATGCTCCAAGTCCTTAACTATATCACTAACACTCACTCCCCCCTGCAGGTATCCCTTAAGCATGCTTGCCCTGCTGCCTGTTTCAGCACTTTCACTGTATTCTACCCATTTAGTTAATATTTCTCAGCATAACACAATCTGGGTTAGGTTATCACTTAAGCAAGCTTTGCAGCTTAAAGACCAGATGTAAATAAAATACAAATAGTGCAATTCTGGCCTCCATGTTTAATAGTGACCAATCGATGTGTGTCTCTGCCTCTTGGGTGGCCAATCAAGGAAACTAGTAAACATGATTAATTCATATTATATCATCGATTTCAAATTGTGTCCATTTTTTGAAACACCCTGTAGTTCAATTGTTTATTAATTTTTCACTCAGACATTGCTAGAACTTTTGCTTGGGGGAAAGGGCAGGGAGACACTATGACTTCCATTCATATTCTCTGCTGTTTGCTTGCTCATTAACTATAGTGCTGGGGAATTCTGGGAATTCTGTTCCAAAACCACTAATTTTTCCAAACTGATTTCAAGACAGTAATGATAAAGGGACTAAATGTGTGATGTATTAGAAGTTTTGCATTCAACCATAGATTAAAACAACCCCAACAATCTGGGAGGATAGAAGAGAAACTGAAATGTCTAATTGTGTGACAGGCAGTACATTTTTGTGCCATTAACATCCATGTATATTAGAACCCTCCTGCTCTGACACTGGGGCCCCATCTACACTGCCATATATTCTGGTTTCAGAATGCAAATTATTTGCATTAAACTGGATTATATGGCAGTGTAGACTCATAATCCAATTCAAAGCGACTAGTATGCAGTCTGAAACTGCATTATATGGCAGTGTAGATCCAGCCTGAGTCCTGACTGAATGGTTGGAGCTTATTCAGTGCAATACCATAGTTATTCAGTACCCTCTTCTGAGTGCTGTTTAAGGATAAATCAATCCAGCATCGCACTCCAAGATGGGAGAGGGAATTGGGAGCACAATTACAGAAAGGGGAAAACATCTCCACAGAATGCCAGTGACAGCTGGTGACTTCTAGGTCATTGGGGCATTGTAACTGCACCAGAGTGCATTCATTGCCCCACTGGCATGAAGGTCACCACCTGCTGCTGTAAGATGATAAATCTGAGGCGAGGGTAACAGGAAGCTTTCCTGTACTTATAGGCATCTCTTTTCCATGCGTAGTGCATCAAGATTGGTTCTGTGTCGCTTTGTGTTCATGGACACTCACAAGGATGGTCTTTTGGGGTTAAAGGACATGGATATAGTAATACATCTGGAAAACTAGTGGTGGCTTCCAATTCAGCAAATAAGTAGTAGGATACAGACTTAACCTTAAAAAAGTTATGTCAGCAGCTCTATCATAAACCTTTAAAGCAGGAATAGGATTGGTATGCACCTCCAGAGGTAGTTGGGTTGCAACTCATATCAACCCTAAGCAGCATAGCCAGTGGGTAAGGAATGGGGACAGCTGTCAGTCAACATCGGGGGGCCTGATTCCCATGCCATCTGAAAAATACAAATAGCTAAATGAGTGTGATAACTGTTTCTGGTACAATGCCTCTTATTCTCTCTGTGTGTTTGCTGACATTGTTTCTTTCTCTTATGAGGATTGTTACTTTTTCTTATGAGTAATGGGTTCCATTTTGTCCTTTCATCTGCTTATATATATTTAAACTATAATTGTTTTGCAAATATTTTTCTAAATAAAAAGTTTCATAAATTACTTTGAAAATGGCTTCATGCAACTATGGGGTAATAAGTCTTGAAACAAAAATACGTTTCCTTCAAAACTTGATAATTGTAGCAGTTCTGAAATTAATTTTCAGGCTGCAGATGACTGACCTGGAAGAAGTGGGGGTGGGGGGACTCTTGAAGACCAGCTGAGAATCCAGGAATGCAAAAAAACAAGGGCAAATAAGACAGCATTCCCATAAACTGCAATAGCCCATTGCAATTTCACAGAAGTAGAATTGTTATTCTGCAATACCAGAAACCACCTGTATGATAACACCCTCACTTTAAGCATGTGGTTGTACTTTTAATATAGGAAGTGTGATACACTTCAGATACTATTGGACTGTCAGCTCCCAGCAAGCCTAACCATGACAGTTGCAGTGAAGAATACTGGGAGTTCTAGTCCAACAACATTCTGGAGGATTGCATGTTTCCCAGCCCTACTTTATAAGGTCTTTAAGCCTTCTCTACCAGAGTGCTGGTACCTCCCCAAACTGCAATTCCATACCATTGAGCCATTATAGTTAAAGTGGTTAATTATACAGTGCAGGTGCATTCTTAGTTTAGACATCTTGGCTTCTGGGGAAAGTTCAGGCTCCTTTGCACTAGGATTCAGTCATGGCTTGTTTTAGCAGCCCCCATTACCCAGGGTACTCCTCCATCACCCATTTCAGCAGTGTTCGGTACCATCGATCATGATATTCTTCTGGGTTGTCTTGCTGGGATGGGATTAGGAGTCACTCTTCTATAGTGGCTCCATTCCTTCCTAGAAAATTGTACTCAGAAGGTGGTGTTGGGTGACTCCTATTCGGCCCCCTGGCCATTGGCCTGTGGAGTCCCCTCAGGGATCTATTCTGTCACCCATACTATTTAACATCTACATAAAACCACTGGGAGATATCATCTGGAGTTTGGGAATCTGGTGCCATATTTATGCAGATGTCACCCAACTCTATTACTCCTTTCCAAGGATGTCATTGTGATCCTGAACCAGTACCTGTCATCAGTAATGGACTGGATCCAGGCAAACAGATTGAAACTAAATCCTGACCAGACATACTCCTGGTCAGTTGCAAGGCAGATCAGGGTATAGGGATACAACCTGTGCTGGATGAGGTTACACTCCCCCTGAAGTCACAGATACACAGCTTGGGGGTGGTTCTAGATTCATCTCTGACCCTGGAGCCTCAGGTTTCAGTGGTAACAAGGAGTGTCTTTGCATAATTAAAGCTCGTGCGCCAGCTGCACCCATACCTTGAGACACCAGATTTGGCCACGTTAGTACATGTCTTAGTTACATTTCGATTGGACTACTGCACCGTGCTCTACGTGGGGCTGCCTTTAAAGAATGCTCAGAAGTTTCAACTGGTTCAGAGATCAGCAGCTAGGTTACTTACTGGAGCTCTGTAGAGAAAGAGAACAATTCCCATGTTATGGCAGCTCCACTGGCTTCAGGTTTTCTACCCGTCTTAATTCAAAGGTTCAGGTCCAGACTACCTGACAAACAGACTCCCCTCATATGAACCTGCCCACATGCTGTGGTCATCAGGGGAAGACCTCTTGATCCCACCCTGTCTCAAACCTGGTTGGTGGGGAAGAGAGAGGGGGTCTTCTCTGCAATTGCCCCCCACCTCTGGAACTCTCTCCAGAAGGAAATTAGAAGGGCCCCTTTGCTGCCCTCTTTCAAACATCTATTAAAAACTCACCTATGCTCCCAGGCATATGAAGAGCCTAACATCTGCAGAACTGGCTTGTTAAATAAGGACTGCTTTACCAGATATGGCTTTTAATTCTGGGTGTGACTTTTAACTTTGGGCATGGCTTTTAACCTTGTTTTATTGGGGATTGTGTCATTGTGTTCTATTGACTGTATGGTTATTTTATGATTGTTTCTATTGCCCATTTGCTTCGTTTATTATTTCATGTTGCTAGTCACCCTGTCCCCATGGGGAGAGGGGGCGGGATACAAATAAACTTTTGATTGATTGATTTGATCTGCCAATCAACTTTCTTCACATCCATCTGTCACAACCAGATCATCACATTAGAGAGAAAAAATCCACTTAAAATCTGGTTTCTGCCTCCTGCAGAATTCTGGGGTTTGTAGTTTAGGGAGGAGCCTTTAACAGCCTCAAGCCCTGAATTCTACAGGAGGCAGAAACTGAATTTTAAGTGGATTTTTTTTCTCTAGTGTGATTAAGTAACATAAAAACTGGAAAGAAGGTGCATTACTCCTCCTCCTATCACAGGTATTTTTCTGCTGTAGACACAGAATTGGCCTTATCCTGCAGCGCACTTGGAAATGTGGGGTGCATCAACACTAGAAGTAATCATGTCTTGTCGAAGGCTTTCATGGCTGGAATCACTGGGTTGTTGTATGTTTTTCGGGCTATATGGCCATATTCTAGAAGCATTCTCTCCTGACGTTTCGCCTGTATCTAAGGCAAGCATCCATGTGGAGGATGCTTGCCATAGATGCAGGCGAAACGTCAGGAGAGAATGCTTCTAGAACATGGACATATAGCCCGAAAAACCTACAAAAACACTAGAGGCAATAGTTTGCTTTCACTTTTCACTGCCCTGACTCATTGCAATGGGATTATGAGAGTTGTAGTTTTGGAAGGTCTTGAGACTTCACTGCCCAAGACTGGGGGCGTCTCTCCAAACTACGATTCCGATGAATCCGTAGCATTGAGCCATCACAGTTGAAGCGGGGTCAACCGACTCTAATTGGAGAGGGTCCCACCGAGAATAAACGAAGCAGCAGCAGACAAACCACGTGGGCCAGCCCGCAGGGACCCGGACGTCCTTGTGGCGCAGACCGGAAGTGGCCTTCTCTCCGTCTCTCGCTCTCTTTCCGCCGCCATCTTGTGCCCGGCTCGTCTCCTACAGTAAGTCTAACTCGTCTCTATCCGCCGCCATCAGCTTCTCAGCGGCGCCGGGCAGGGCGGGCAGGGAGGCGCCGAAGCGGGGAGAGGCAGGGGTTGCTGAGGGGAGCCATATGGGCGAGCGGGGCCCACTTCTAGGCCCCTCGGAGCCCCGTCCCCTGTCGCGGGGCCTTGGCTTCGAGAGCGGAGGGCCTTCGCCTACTACGGGAAGCGGGCGAGGGAAGGCTGCCTTGGTGTGGGCCTTGGCCTGCCAGGGCGCCCTTGCTGCCAAGGGAAGGGCATTTCCCCCTTTGGGCCTGGGGACTGTGGCCACTTCTGGGCCTTAGCAGTACTGACAAGCTGGAAGGTGTCAAGAGAAGGGCGACCAAATGGTCAGATGTTTAGAAGCCAAGCCCATTGAGACAGCTTGATATGTTGTGCTTGAAGAAGAGAAGGCTGAGAGGAGGGGACATGAGAGCCGTGTTGAAATATTTGAAAGGATGTCACGTTGAGGAAGGAGGCAAACTTCTCTGCTGTTCTGGAGACTAGGACACAGAGTAATGGGTTCCCATTGAAGGAAACAATCCACCAAAACATTAGGAAGAACACCCTGATAGTAAGAGCTAGCGTTCTCATGGTGTGGCAGCACATTCTCTCCCTTCTCTGGAGGTTTTTAAACCAGAGGCTGAATGGCTATCTGTCAGGGGTGCTTTGGTTGTGTGTTCCTGCATGGCAGGTTGGACGGTTTGGGCCTTGGAGTCCTGTGATTCTATGACTGGATCTGCCAGGAATGGATCCATGGTTTTCCTTCTCACTTCTCCTTGATTGTTTTACTTACAAGCATTCTCCAGAAAATGAGGTTTCTTACCACCATTCCAGTGTTTTAAGAGAAGGATAAAAAGTTCAGGCAAGATGGGAGTCTCAGGTCTTAGGAAACCGGGTATATCACACCATTCTGCTGGTTTTGGGGAAATAGCTGTGCCTTGTGAGTGGGAAGTTGCATCTGAGAGCCCAGTGAAAGTGTATAGATCTGAGTGTATGGGAGGGTAAGACACCTTCTCTTTCCAATAGTAAGCAGATAAATCTATCAAGAAAATGTACAAGCTTGT
The DNA here is from genome assembly GCF_037176765.1 of Anolis sagrei. Taxonomy (NCBI): domain Eukaryota; kingdom Metazoa; phylum Chordata; class Lepidosauria; order Squamata; family Anolidae; genus Anolis; species Anolis sagrei. The sequence goes on from NC_090022.1 coordinate 137,171,253, forward strand.
TTCCAAGTGACATCTACTTAGTTTCAAGTGTATGCCGTTTCTCTGGTGTCTATTTAGTTCTGGTTGGCTAGTTTCTTGATTCAGCTGTTTTTCCTGTGAGATGCATCTTGGAATTGTCCAAACTTTCTTTTTCTTGACCTGCATTGCTCTTCCTCAAGCCACAAGGAAAGGCGGGTAAGAAATAACGTTATTATCATCAAAGCATTTATTATTATTCTAAACTATTTTTGTTATTGTTAGTGTCATTGTTGGTAGAGCTCTGTTCAGTAAGGGCCGAGGTGGTGAGTTCATAATTTTAAAATTCTTCAGCAAATACTCAATGATGCAATATAACCAAAAATGCTGCTGCTAGGAAGTAGAACTAAAAACTATAGTTCTAGCAGCCACACTAGCTTTGCCAGTTTCAGTTTGGGTACATCAGTGTACTCTTAACTGCCATGATTCAGTACACTGAAAACCTGGAAGCTATAGTTTTTAAAGTTCTTTAGCCTTCTCTGCCAAAGAATGCGGATGCATCACCAAACTGTAACTCCCAGAATTCCATAACATGGGCCATGACAGTTAAAGAGGTATCAAACTGCATTCATTCTACAGTGTAGATGCACCTGACTTTGTTTTAAATTTAGCTGTTTAGTGGTATTGGGCAGAATGCTTTAACATGATTTCTGTCTCTTTCTTAGAGGTGCATGAAAGGTCTACTGTATTTTAAGACTTCCAGGATAAATGTGTTAATATTTTTATCAAGATGATTACTTTGAGCAAATTATAGTTTATACAATACTCATGTGAGGGAAGTATTTCTGTTTCATGTGTATATGAAGTTTCCCTGGTTATTCTGAGTGGAGATACTCTCCAATATTATTACTGGGATAACATTTGGAAATATGACTAAAATTTATTTTTGTTCCTCCTAGAAATGCCTGGTGAAGCCACAGAAACTGTCCCGGCGACAGAACTGGAGCTGCCACAGCCTCATGCTGAGACAGGTTAGTGCCCTGTATGATTAATATGCCTCCAGAAAGAATCCTGAAACTCGTCTGGTCAGGTAACCAAGCCAGTAACACTATTTTGAGAGGAGAAACATCCAAGTAATTAGTGTAATGTAGCATTGTGTCCAAGATACTACAACTTGAATCTTTTACAAACTGATGAGAGAGCATGTCCCATTAAAACAGAAGCAGTCAGTTGTGACCATCAGATGCTGTTGAAGCAACTCCCTCTCTCGGTTATGCTGACTAGGGCTGTTGGGAGCAGAGGTCCAGCAATATCTGAACATCTGCATTTATCTCACCTAATTTACATTTTGCCTCTGCTATGAGCTTATTAGTCTTCCTTATGGAAGCTGCTATGTTTCAGCTTCCAGTCCACATCTACCATATGAGAATAATGAAGTTTGCTTTTAGCATTACTGAGATAATATACACTAAGCTTTTATACACTTAAGACATCCAGAATATTGTTTTGACTTGAGAAAGTTTGAGATAATACATTTCAAAGTTTGCATCTTTGTTAAATTTGATCTGTTCTGATTTTGATGAGTTGCAGGGTCTCTCTGAGACATGACAGAGCATGCTAAAGGTGAATCACAAACTGGATAAACACTGTAATACGGCTTGATTGTAGAAGTTTTAGCATATGATATGCTAACAACAATAATGGTTGTGTTTATGAATTGTGTGCATGTGTGCGTTCTAACTTGTGTGATTACCAAAGGAAGCAAGAAAAAGTTGATTCTTGTTTTCTCTAACCCAGCACTTCTCTAATGGTTTTGGTGATCTTTTTGACCTTTTTTTCTAGAGTAAACTTTTCTTCTTTTATAACATCTCCATATGGGCAGTTTTCTCAGTTGTTTTTCATGACTAGCTAGTGCTAAACCGAGTATGTCTTCTTCAGGAAAGAAGAGAGAGATGGTTCAGAATCAAATGAAACAAGGGATTAATGATATTACTAAACCTGTGTAATAGCCTGTAAAGAGAATTTCAGCACAAAATCAGCCAGTAAATACTTGGTGGCTCTTAACATTTTACAGATTGCAGGTGGACACATTGAGATAGAATGGTTTAGTGTGGCTGTGAAACCTTTAAGAGATAATATGGGCTTGGATTAGATTTCAGACCTGAAACAATCTCTTTACCTATTAAACTGAAAGAATTAAATCTCAAGGGGATACATTATCTACTCCACTTAACTTCGATGAAGAGGCATGAAGCACTTTGCTTTGTGTTTTCAAGGCAGTGTTTCTTTGAGAAAATAAATTGTATTTTAATGTTTGCTTGCGTGTATGTGCTTACATATGTATATGGGTGCCTTTCTCTGAGTGGAACTAATAACTGTCAACCTCCTCCCCAAATATGTTATGTTTCCACCTGTCTGTTCAAAGGGTATTACGGATGCTGATTAGCAGAGAGCCAGGTTTCCTGGTTTGCCACCTTTCTTCCTGGAAACTTAGGGGACACTGCATGCCTCTGGGACTTGGTCCTCCCCTTACTACACCTTTGCATGGGCTATTGCACACTGCATGACTGGTAAATGAAATGATTTTAAGCGGTGTGTGAATTTGACTTGGAGATAGAGCGGGATCATGGAAGTCTATTGGAAGATCATATATTGCATACAGTTGAATGGAAAAGTGTTCCTCTAAAGCAGGGAGAGTAGCAGTTCATTGTGCTTCACAGGGCCTTGGAGGGATGTGCCTCTATTTCTGGTTTAATTTTTTTATTCAGAATGCTTCCTGTACTCTCTGTGTGGGAAGGGGGAAGGAATCCTGTCACACATGCCCAAGACTCAGGAGGAACATTCTTCCATGCCACAAAGAGAACCAAAAGTCGATCCTGGTTTTGAAAAAGGAGTCTCTTGGTTTGAAACAGTCCAGGAAATCTAAAGACATTGCAAAATCAAATGGTATAGAAGGCATTATGAATTTTTGCATACTTTAAAAAAAAAAACAGTACAAAATCCAGGTCATATATTTGCATCACTGTCATTACCCCTATTATAAGGCAAGCAACAAATGCATATTCTGCCTTATGTAGTGTGCATATCTAAGCAAAGTCCACAGTGGTTTTTCCCTTGATCGATTTCTGCCAGGGAAATATCCCAGAATTTGGTTAAAGACAATTGGTTATAGATGCCAGAGTAGATTTTGGTACTTGTGTTATGCTAGAGTGATTAATCACTCTGGAAATGTGACTAGAGCACAGATACAGATTTTGATTCACTTCAATCAAGCTTTACTTTTTTTGTGAGATTAAGATGTGACATAGAAGGCAGTCGTGACAAGAGGACCCATAGAGACAATATCAGCAGTAGGTTGGCATAAATTATCAGGCAGATAAGATGGTAGGTAACAGAATAACATTGGTAAAACCAATTCTAGAAGCAGAGTTATCACCCCCCCCCCCAAAAAAAACCACCCAGGATATATCGGATGTTCTGAAGTCTTCAGAGTCATTCGTCATCAATGATGCAAGCTTTGATATTCGCTATAACCCTGGTAGTTGCATTTCTTATCTCCCAATTTTAGTCTGGATTGGTGTTTGACACACAGTGCTAATCTTCAAAAGTTGATGCCATCTGAATTCAATTATGGCAACAATGAGCTACCTTAACATGGGTGATCTTGTCTGAAGGTTCCATTACAACAGGTCTTCAGTTTAGTCAAGAGAATTGGTGCAGTAATGCCAGTTCACCTCGGTTTGCCTAATTGCTCTGGAAGCTAGTTGTTTTGATGCACTGTGCATGAGGATTTGCTTTATTAATCATGGTGCCATTTTCCTCTGAGGTGCCAAGCATACTGTAATTTTCACAATTTCCCACAGTTAGATACATTTCCTTTTGGGCTGTTAGCCAATCCCATAAGGCATGTGCAGACATTTTGGTCTCTTGACTGGTATCTGAACAGTTGGCACTATTGCAGTAACTCCAGCTCCTGGGGCCCCCATGGAAGTGAAGCTGACAGCTGAGGAGTCCAGACCAGTTGCCACCAAGAATCCTGAGGTGGCAGGCCAGGGTTCTCAGGCTGGGACAGCTCTAGAGCCTTCAGGTAGGTCTCAACATAAAAAAGAAGGATGCAGGCAAAATAGCATTCTGATTATAAAAGAATTAAATGCAAAAACAACACAGTAAATCACCCATCAAATAAAGATAAGTGTTTTGGGGTTTTTTTTAATGAACATTACTTAAGCTTGAACAGTAAAGATGTGTTAAAGGTTTGCATAAGATGTTGTTAAATATGCTTCATGTAGTATGTAGGAGCTCTTTGAAACTTACACCTTAGTGATGCTGTATTCATATGTTTAAAATAAATCAAGAGGGAAAGCGGATATAAACATAATCCTTTAAAATAACTGTTCATACTTATCCAGTCGTGTGTTTTTTAAGCCTGGCTCCTATAACAGCCAAAGATTTAGAATTTTACTTGGATAAATCATTCTGCTTCCTTAGTGTGAAGCCTATTACTTGCTGGTTTTATCGTGAGCCTTTTTCCTGCTTTGTTCCAAGCGTTTTAATTTTGAATTGTGCATTCGTTTATCTTGCTGGCCCAATGAAGAACTGCTTTTTCAGTTGTTTCCCGATTGGAACTTGATTACACAGCAGTGAACAGATATCAGTGATCACTTACTGTGTCCTGTCTCTGTTCTTCAGTGGGTGGTTGAATGACTGGTGCAAACCAGGTTGTTTGGAAGTTCCAGTGCAATACATACCTGCTTGCATTTATATTTAAATAGCATTGTTCTAAAATTCATATTATTGGAGGCACGTGTTAGATTCTCATTGAGTCATACAAACATCGATATAACTTATTTTATGGGTACCACAATAGAAGATTATTGACAAGTTAGAATCAATTAAAAGGTTTAAAAACCAAGACCTGCCAGGAACAGCTTAGGGAGCATGGACAAGAGACAACTAAGGGGTAACATTGTAACCATATGTAAATATCTGAAGGGATGTCATGTGAAAGCTGGAAACAGCTTTCTTTTTGCTGGGACTGGGGAAAAAACAAGATTCATATTACAGCAGGGATTCTACCTAACCACTGAAAATGACTTTATGACAGCAAGAGCTGTTAAACAATGGAACGGGTAGCCCTGGAAAGTGGTATACTTTTGTCCTTTGGTGATATTTGACAGAGTTATCCGTCTGTCAAAAGTGCTTTAGCTTGTATACCTGCATAGCAAATGGTTGGGCTAATTGGCCTTTGCATTATCTTCCAGCTATATGTGATTCTATAAACAAAGTATTTCCTGCAGTTCTTACCTTCATCGAGTGGTTTCCCCTCTATTGATAGGCAGAACTTTGCTGTCTGTGTGCTCATGTAATGTGTAAAGTTCATCCATCCTCTTCAAAAATGAGTGGCTTATGCTGTTAACATGACCATTTTCTTTTTTCCTAAACCCTTACAATAACTGATATGCTATAAATTGTATCTCCCCAAAGCAAGTTTATTTTAATTTTGGTCTCATCTCAGAATAAAACTAAGTGTAATTGAAAGGCAGTAAAGGGAATGAAATGCAATTTGCTTCAAGGATGGGCAGCTCTTCATACTCTTAATTTGTTATCTTGATGAAACCAAGAAACTAGGACCTTCTAAATTGTATTGCCTTTTGATGCGTTGATCTCATTTATAACTTGTTACACTTGCTCATTTAGCTCCTGCTATCCCTGCCCTTCATGTGGGCGCTCCCAAAGCACCTGCCACACGTTTTTCTGATACCAGGTATTTTTTCTTGCAGCAGGTATTCAAACACCCAAGTATTTGCTCTGAATTTTAGTGTATTCTTCCTTAACAGAAGCTTGCTGTGCTGTGTCAATGCAGTTAAATTAACCATAAAGTTGAGTAAGTTGGGGTGATGTTTGCTAAATATAAAAAATGTGGGAATCTATTCTCTTCAATTCTGCTTCTGTCTCTTCTATTAATATAAACATTTTGTGAATTTCAAAAATAAATATGTCATGGTTAGACTTAGATCATGGCTGGTGCCCTCCATATTTTGAACCACCTCATGTATATATTAAAAGCAGGTTTCACGGGGCAGGATTATGGATTTTAATGTGATCTGTGAATAACTCAATGGTAAAAAAAAATTTACTCAGCACAAAGCTCCTTAGATCCATTCCTTGGAGAGGCAAAAGTACTATGCTGCCAAATTCCCATCCAGGCATTCAGAAGGCCTTTCACCATTCTAGTCAGAGGAGGAGATGGATCCTCTTTTAATTCAAGTTAATGTTCATTGTACAATATTAACTCCCTGTCAAAAAAAGGAACCGTCTCTTTCTCTTAAGTAGAGTGGCAAACAGAAAAAGCTTAGTCCATCCCAAAGGAACATAAAAGAAGCACCGGTTTCTCTCTCTGCCACAGTTCTACTTTTGGTCTTATTTTAATGCCTGAATAGGAAAATGGCAGCAGAGGCTCCTTAGCACTACCATGCTTTAACAGGGAGGGCATTTGGGGTCAGGTCTAATCTTATGGTAAATCTGCCACTAACTGTCGTCTGGGGAAAATCCCAAACTAGTACCAACATGCTTCACTCTCCTGGCCATGATAGTGTCTTTTTAGCATTAGCCTACCTTAGTGGGGATAGCAGAGAGGGTCAGTGCTTTTTTTATGATAAGCTCTTCCCCAGCAGTTGGGCAACAAAGAGGGAGCCAGAGAAGACAAAAGGGAAGAAACCGGCCACTTGTACAGCTGTGGCAGGATATAGCATATGGCAAAGAAACACCATTGGTGACAAAGGCAATTTGGCTGGAGAAGCACCCATTTGTTGTCTTTTGCCTGCCTTCTCCAGATCCTCTTCTCTGACTGATTGCCCTTAACCTGCTTGTCACTTTTGGGAAGAGGGAGAAAAGAATGAGGAGGCAAGTGGGTTGCTTCCGTCAGTTGGCTGTTGGACTTACTGCTGGCGATATTTGAAAGACAACCTACCATTAAAAAATATCTTAATCCATCTTTGCTCTTTGTGCAAAGAAATGGTATCACCAAAGCACAACTGCCTCCATTTTCATGCCCAGACATTCAAAAAGGCCAAAAGCAGAACCATAGGAGAGGAGCCATTCTGACTAGTTTGAAAGGGATCGGTTTTTCAGCACAAATCTGTACGGTACTTTATCCAATTTGAACAGTTACCTAACAGTTATGTCCTCTTGCCAGTTACACAGAAAGGCTTATTAGTATTTTTAACAGATGTTATGTCCCCTGAAATGGCCCTTCCAAGTGCTGCCCTTGGTATCTGGCTTGTGCAATACCTTTGGATCCTGTGAAGAGTAGGTTCACCTTGACATTGTACAACATGATATACTTGAGGATACAACCCTATCACACTTACTTCCAACTTTGGAAACACCTTAAATTTTCTCTTAGACAGAAAGCTTGCTGACTTGTTTACAGATTTTATTTCTGCAGCCAGATTAAACTGACTTTTTCATTTTAAATGGAGCCTATATTATAAAACAATCAATTGATTTTTTTTTGTCTGTGGGTAGTTAATTCCCACAAATTAAAAAAATCCTTCTCATGTTAAAAGCAAAGTCCCGAATATCTGCATAGCAAGGTTGGATGTGGAGTAAGAGATACGACTAGGAAATATTTGCAACAGAGTGTGATACAGCTATGACAAAAAATCTTAAATGGTCTATTCCTGCAATATCCTTCAGTGGAATACCTTTATTACAATGTGACATGATCTGGGCTGCAGGTAACAAAAACAATTTGCTACTTTCTGGTAGCAGCTGCATTTCTTTCTGTCCTACAGGTAACTGTACAGTTTTTCTATGTGGGAAGCTCCAGCTAACTTGTTTTCCTTCCCCGGTTTTTTTTTTCTTTTCATCATTGATTCATCTTTCTCTCTCCTTTAGCTGCTGTTTCCAGCTCCTCTGATTCTAGTCCTGCACACCCTTCCTCCTTATCCCATGATGCTAAATCTTCCCCTACTGGATCCTGTCCTTTCAGCACTCCACTGGCTCCTGCTGGCTTTGCTGTGGCAGCCCAGACTCCTCTTTCTCCTCTCAAGCCTACTGATTTGGTTATACCTGCACAAGCAGCTAGCCCCTCATCTCCAGGCATTGCATCAGATTCTCACCTGGCTCCAGTGATGCTTTCTGAGTCTGTTGGTTTAGCTTCTCCAGCTTCTACCATGAGCCCACCTCCGATGGCTCCTGCTGCCCTGGTTTCTCATATGCCACCATGTACACCTGCCCCAGCTCCTTTCATTATCCCAGTTGCTCCTGTTTCTCCCTCTATAACACCAGCCCCTCCTATTCTCCCTGCTTCTTCGAACCCTTTATCAGCTCCTCCCAAGTTTCCTGTCAGTCCCACAGCCCCTATTCCAATTTCTGCCCCTACAGTCCCATCTTTTCCTTCATGTCCTCTTCTCCCAACATCTGCCATTTCTCCCTCAGCTCCACCAGTGCTGCCCTCTCTTAGACCCATAACCTCTTTTCCAGTTCCTCGCAGTCCTGGAGCTCCCCCTTCAGCACTAGCCACTCCTACTTCAGCCCCAGTGTCCCCTCCCCCTGCTACTAAACCACAAAACTCAGTGATGCAGCCTACTCTAGCCCACAACCCAACTGCTTGTTCAGTAGCTACATCTAGTTCTGTGGCCCCTGCAGGGCCACCTTCAGGACCATCTGCAGGTTCTGTTTGTCCTCCCGTGATTCTTCCTTTGGCACCTGTCTCTAAACCTGTAGTATCTGTTTCTCCTGTGGCTTCTGTTGCACCCTTGGAAGCCTCTTCTAAAAGCCCAATCAAGCCTGCCTCTGGTCCTGGTGTCCCAGCAGCAGCTCCATTTGCACCACCTGCAAAACCTATCTTGGTACCAGTTTCTGGTCCTGTAGTCCCTCCCCCAACCCCAGCAGCAGCTTCCTCTGGTTTTATGGCACCTGTAGAAACACCTATGAAACCAAGTACCAGTCCTATAACTCCAGCAGGCCCTGCTTCTGAGCCATCTGTAAAACCCATGTCTGCTCCTGGAACTCCTCCTTTGATTACAGCCAGCCCCATTGTTGGTCCTGTGGCACTCAAAGGGCCATCTGTACAGCCTGCTTCCCCTTTAGCCCATATTTCTAGTCCCAGAACTCCTCTGGTCACAGCAGAATCTCATTCTGGTCCAGTGGCACTTGCAGAAGCAACTGTGAAACCAGTCACAAGCCCTGGAACACCAAAAGACCCTGCATTTTTTTCGGTAGTACCTGCTGGTCCACCTATAAAACTTCCTTCTGTCACTCCACAGGGTCAGACAGCAGGTTCCATGCCACCTGCTGGACCACCTGTAAAACTTCCTTCTGGCCCTGGAGCCTCCATAGAGGCAGTTTCAACTCCTCCATTGTTACCTATGGAGCCATCTGCAAAACCCATGTTTTCCCCAGTGATCTCAGCAGGGCCTATATCTACACCTGTGGCAGCTGCAGGATCCCCTGAGAAATTTGCTTCACCTGTTCCTGGCCTTGCCAGTGCCCCAAACACCCCTCTTGATCCAGTAGCACCTGTTCTCAAGCCTATGACAGCTGTTTCTAGCTCTGTGCCCCTTCCAGGGTCACAGGGAGTACCAGCTTCTTCACCACTGATGCCTACATGGCCCTCTGTGAAATCTAGTTCTTCTTCAACACCTACTTCTGGCCCTAAAGCCCCGCCAGTGCTTGCTTCTCAGCCTGTAGCTCCTGTTTTGGCCCCTGTCTCTGGCCCTATGCCTGGAGTTCCTGTAGAATCTGTTCATACACCATTGTCACCACCAATGAAATCTGTCACTCTGGCACCTGCCCCTACTCCTTTGGCTCCAGCAGGGCCTCTCTCTAGTCCTATGCCATCCACTACCCAATCTGTGGCTCCTCCTCTGATCCCTACTTACAGTTCAGTGGTTGCAGCAGCACCTGCAACTAAGCAGCTGACACCCGCAGTGCGCCCTCTGGTACCTCCCTCACCTTCTGGAGCTACTTGTCCTATAGTTTCTCCATTGGGCCCTGTTTCTGATCTTTCTTCCTGCCCCTGGGCTGGACCTGTGGCTCCTACAGAGCTAGTTCCTACAGCACCAGCACCGGCAGTGACACCCATAAAACGTTCTCCTCCTTTGACATCTGCCTCTGATTCAGGGGTCCCAATCAAGCTTGCTTCCAGTCCTGGAGCTTCTCCAGCGCAGCCTTCTGCAGTTCCTCTTGGAGCCCTGGCAGGGATGCCTTCTAGATTACAGGCCCCTGCAGCACCACAGGAAAAGCCTGCTTCTCCAGCCCCTGTTTCTGCCCCTGGGGCACCTGCACCCCAGTCACTCGTGGCGCCTCTCACACCTATTTCTGGGTCACTAACATTGCCTGTGGTCTCAACAGAGGTTTCTTCTAGTCCTCTGGTGCCGGCTTCCACACCCAAAACTTCTTCTGTAGTCTCATCACCAATTGCATCTAAACCTTCTACTCCACTTCTGAAACCAGCTTCTGCTTTGATACCTACAACTGCCCCCTTGGTCCCTGCTGGGACTTCAACTGTGCTGGCTTTTAACCCTGAGCCCACTGCAGTGGCCCATGAAGTATCTTCTTCTATGGTCATTCCTGTGACAAAGCCTGCTGCTGTTCCTACAAAGCCAGTTGTTTCTGTATCTAGCCCAGTAACATCTAACATAGCATCTGCCTCCCCTCCTGCTGCCACTCCAGCAGTGACTTCACCATTGCCTCCTCCCATCTCACCTCCTCCCTCACTGGTAGCACCAACTTCTGTCTCTGCCCCCAAAACACCAGCTCTCCCTCCCGTCTCTCCTGCCACCTCAACTGCTGGGGAGCCAAAGACTTCTCCAAAACCAGTATCTGTGCCTCTTGTGCCATCTGACCTCTCTATTTCTCAGCCTGTTTCCCCTATGAAAAAGCCAGCTTCCTCTGTGCTTCCTAAGCCATTGCCAGCTTCACCTGCTTCTGGTGCAGCCACTGAAGTGCCATCCCAAATCCCAACCCCTTTCTCCGTTGTCCTTGAAGATGATGAACTGCCACCTTTGATCCCACCAGAGGTGCCCGCTGGGGAGCCACCTCTGCAGCCAGTCCTGGTGGATTTCTCTCCTAAACCAGCTGTAGCTCTTGCTGAGATCCCAGCAAGTGCTCCTCTTCTTCCTCCTCCTCCTCCTGCCAAACAGCCTGTCGTGAAGAATGACAAGGGTATTTGCCTCCGTTTGCTGTGTGCATGGATATCACAGACTACTCACTGAATACTAATTTGTCTGCATAGTACTCTGCTTTGATTGTTAGCTTAGAAAAGTAGTATTTAGAAGTGAAGTGAACTCTTCTCAGCCTGAGTATATCAAATACGGTCAAAATCATTTGAAGGCTCGTTTTGTGTGTACTGAAGACTCAAATGTGTGTATAGGCCGCAAATGGGAGTGTCTGTTCTCACGCTGAGCATGCTGTGTCTGATAAAGGGTGCGACATCAGCCACACCTCATCCAGTATTTCTGGAATAGTGCTAACCTAGAAACTCTAATCACTGCTTTGTTTGCTGTAGCACTTGCTGTCCTCCCAGCCTGTTTTCTGCAATTGTAGTATTTGCTTCTGATTGGTTACTTAGAAGATCTTGCTGACTACAGTTGATGTGAATGAGATGGTCACAATTTTAGCATGTGTTCCTTTGTGCAGAATTGTGTCTTATCCTGTTTGTGGAAGGAGACATTGCAGACTAAAACTAACATCTCTGCCCTATTTGTAGACTTATCTCCAGTTGCAAGTCTCAAGTAGACTTATGGAAATAATGAAATATGCATTAATGTTCTAACTTCAGTGCATCTATTCAGTTGGTTTGAGGCCTTCTTCTGCATTGTCTGTGTGTGTCCTTGGAGCATGGTCTCTTTATTGTTAGTAGGAGTAATGTTGGATGTGTATTTAAACAGTGTGTTTAAACGTCATGTGTTAATTTAAGCACTTATTAAAGATCAGAAATCATTAGTCTGTGGTTATAGCAACCAGTCACTTCAGTGTTGGCTGGCACGAATACAGCTGTAGGGAAAGATATGGAGGCATTTCATGAACTGGTTTTAGCTCATTAGATCATTAACAGGTAAAGAGGGGGTAGCCATTTGTGCTTGTTCCAAGAAAAGTGTAGCCTGGACATATTCCATTGCTTTCACATTTGTAGCTGATAACATTATCTCACATCACAGCACACACATCCTACGTTAAAATAATCTCTTGAGCCAGCAGTCCACTGAAATAAGGAAGAACGTATGCTGCATCCATTCATCAGTGACAGTCATATCTATTGTATCTGTCTTTCATGGAGATAGCAGTGAGTATAGAGCTGGTATGGGCAAACTTCGGCCCTCCAATGTTTTGGACTTTAGTGCTTAGAAATCCCAGCCAGCTTACCATTTATTAGGAATTGTGGGAGTTGAAGTCCAGAACATCTGGAAGATAGAAGTTTGCCCAAGCCCGGTATAGAAGATCTTGAAGTGAAAGATATTTGTCTCATAGTCACAGACCTTGAACTTTTGAAAACTCTGCCTTTTTCTCATTTTAAAAATTGAAAATCACAACATTGAAAATCACAAAATCCAGTCCTTGCAGATACACTTACCTTTTCTGGATAGATCAGTCAAAGTTTCAAAATTATGAGTACTCTGGTTTTTCTTTTTCTTTTCCCTTCACTTCCTCTTCACCTTCCCTGACTACTCTTGAAGCTCCTTTCTTTCCATGATTAGAAGTAACGTGTTTCAGTAATAATACGTTTTGCAAATTGTTGCTTGTAGGCAATCCTGGGTAGTGCTAGTTGTAAAGTGGGGGGAAATATATTTAGTCAGACACCCATTGTACAAGTTCTCCCACTGATGAGGGAGGCCTGTAATTGACATCATAGGTAGACCTCAACTATGAGAGAAAACATGAGAAAACACATGCAGAAAATCACATTGTCTGATTTTTAACTAATTTATTTGCAAATTATGGTGGAAAATAAGTATTTGGTCCATAAAAAAGTTCATCTCAATACTTTGTTATATATCCTTTAATGGCAATGACAGAGGTCAAACATTTTCTGTAAGTCCTCACAAGGTTGGCACACACTGTAGTTGGTATGTTGGCCCACTCCTCCATTCAGATCTCCTCAAGAGCAGTGATGTTTTGAGGCTGTCGCTGGGCAACACGGACATTCAACTCCTTCCAAAGTTTTTCTATAGGGTTGAGATCTGGAGACTGGCCAGGCCACTCAAGGACCTTGAAATGCTTCTTACGAAGCCACTCCTTCGTTGCCCTGGCAGTGTGCTTGGAATCATTGTCATGCTGAAAGACTCAGCCACATTTCATCTTCAGTGCCCTTGCTGATGGAAGGAGGTTTGCACTCAAAATCTCATGATACATGGGCCCATTCATTCTTTCATGTATACGGATCAGTCACCCCGGTCCCTTTGTAGAGAAACAGCCCCAAAGCATGATGTCGCCACCCCCATGCTTCACAGTAGTTATGGTGTTCTTTGGATGCAACTCAGCATTCTTTCTCCTCCAAACATGACAAGTTGTGTTTCTGCCAAACAGTTCTACTTTGGTTTCATCTGATCATAGGACATTCTCCCAATACTCTTCTGGATCATCCAAATGCTCTCTAGAAAACTTCAGTCGGCCCCGGACATGTACTTGCTTAAGCAGTGGGAAACATCTGGCATTGCAGGATCTGAGTCCCTGGCAGTATAGTGTTACTGATGGTAGCCTTTGTTACGTTGACCCCAGCTCTCTACAGGTCATTCACTAGGTTCCCCCATGTGATTCTGGGATTTTTGTTCATTGTTCTTGTGATCATTTTGACCCCATGGGGTGAGATCTTTCGTGGAGCCGAGGGAGATTATCAGTGGTCTTGTATCTCTTCCATTTTCTAATTATTGCTCCCACAGTTGATTTCTTCACACCAAGCTGCTTGCCTATGGCAGATTCAGTCTTCCCAGTCTGGTGCAGGGTGACAATTTTGTTGCTGGTGTCCTTCGACAGCTCTTTGGCCTTCACCATGGTGGAGTTTGGAGTGTGACTGCTTGAAGTTGTGGACAGGTGTCTTTTATATGGTAACAAGTTCAAATAGGTGCCATTACTACACGTAATGAGTGGAGGACAGAGGAGCCTCTAAAAGAAGGTTACAGGTCTGTGAGACCCAGAAATCTTGCTTGTTTGTAGGTCTGCCAAATACTTATTTTCCATCAAAATTTGCAAATAAATTCATTAAAAATCAGACAATGTGATTTTCTGGATGTTTTTTCTCATGTTGTCTCTCATAGTTGAGGTCTATCTATGATGTCAATTACAGGCCTCTATCATCTTTTTAATTGGGGAACTTGTACAATTGGTATCTAACTTAATACTTTTTCCCCACTGTAGGTTTTTCCCAGTTTAGACAGTATGACAAACCTTAAAGTGAAAGGTGTAAATGTGTATGCAGCAGAAAAAGAATGTATGTCCGTAACACGTTTTTTATGTCCAGACCATGATCTGAATTTCAGCTGCCTCTATCTATTCAAACTACTTTACAAAGCAGAGATGACACATTGAACCTGCTGTTGAAACTATGATTATACTCCTATGAGTATATACAGATGTATGTGTGTGTGTGTATCTGTATAAGACAAGGGCAATTTTGGGGGCCAAACGTATGTATTTGCTATAAATTAGTTGAGGGATACATTAAGGGGCCCACTTGAAATTTAGAGACACACAAATAAGTGTATGGCAAGAGTATCATTATGATGACCCTGACTGTTGTTCCTGCAGCTGTGTGGGGTCAGTGGAACCTGTAGGAAAGAAAGGCAGCCTTCCTCACCTTTTTTCTCCCAAGCGGGAGAGCTTCTGCAGTACACCTCTATTAAAAATGACCACCAGCCTCAAGAGGCTTATACAGCAAGCTCCTATTTAAATTGGCCACCATAATCATAGTTTCAACACTGCTGCTCTGCTTTACTTCGGGCACCCAAAATGATGGGAAGTAGACCTCATCAAGCCAGCAGTGTCATGTTTATTGACCAATCACTAAGCCCACTGAGATTTTTAGAGTTATTTTTGTAAAAAGAAAACAACCTTATGCACAAGTACATGCTTTATATAATTTATCCAATCTAGAATAGCTGCACCTGTCCAGATGCTTGGTTTTAATTGGAACACATGCTGAGAACAGTAATTCTTTGGAATTCTTTTCTTTCAAACACTCCTACCCAACAAATCAATGGACAATGCCTGTCAGTATATAGAACATTATTACTGATTTGGTGTAGTCTGTCATGGTGAAAGAGAGTAGGAGCACATTCACTGTCTTGTAGCCCTGGCTGAGCGAAACCCAGAGTACACTTGTCATGCCACTGTTTCCACCACCACACTACTGCACAAATCAAAACACCTATTATGTAAAACACTGTCAATTCCAAGTTATCTGTGTCTGTAGATTTTGTCTTTTCCATGTCTGCTTTCCATGTCTGTGTTGGCTATAAATTTCTGTATAACCAGATAATTCTGACATTTGTTGGCTCAGTGGTGGGTTTTAAATGTGCACTGACATAATAAAGGAAGGAAAGATGTCACCGAGCAACCCAACCCTTCCCATTTTGCCTGGGCCTGCTTGCCACTCCCAACAGAGACCAAATTGTGAAAGAAAATGTGCCTATTTGTTTCTGTAGGGTCCGGGACAGAATCCGATAGCGATGAGTCGGTGCCAGAACTCGAAGAACACGACTCTTCACAGACCACAACGCAGCAGGCACAGGTAGGAACATCCTAAAAAGAAACAGACCAGTGACTAGAGTTTTCGGTTTAAATGGCATCCTAGGCTGGGCTACAGAATATCAATCATGCAACAAATATATGTCAATCTAAAAAAAAAAAACTCCACCAAAATGCCTGATAAAGCCATTTACACTGTAGATTTTGTTAGTGTGAAGTGGTTTTACATTGGTGCAACTGTACAGTGATCCAGCAGGTAAAATAATAAGGAATAAGGGAGAGAGAAAAGAAGTGGGGAAGGAAGGAGAGAAGGAAAGAAAAAAAGGGAAGGAAGGAGAGAAATAGGGAGGGAAGGCTGGCCACAGCAACTCATGGCAGGTACAGCTAAGTTGGTATACCTCTATCTATCTATATATATAAATCAGGTATACCTAACTTGGCACACAGAACCCCCATGACTAACTGAACAGAATCTGAACGTACTGGAGGGATTTGACGGGACTGACCCCTCATGGTTGGATTTTTAATTCATCCTTCAGGGAGTTAATCTGGCATGATGTGAGTTGTAGTACACCCACAACTTTATGCATTTTGTAAAATAAAAAAAATCTAATAACCCGAGCAACGCTGGGTACCCAAACTAGTCTAAAATAAGAGAATTTCAGTGTAGTCCCAAAGATTGAATAGAAAGTTTTATAGACCTAATTATATAAAACCATTCAAATAACAGCCTATTTCCCAGAAGATGAGAGGTTAACATCCGGTATGTTTTGGGTTGCTCTTTCCACTCCCAGAATTTATGCGAACTCTCCCCAAAGAGCAGTCTTGTTTCCTGCCTCAACTCCTACAGCATCATTCGCTCAACTGAGCTAATGCGACCCAGCTAAGAAGGCTACCGTTTTGCCTTATTACTTCCTTTTCTTTATCTTTAAACCTTTCAACCTAAATCTTTGAAAAAAAAATCAAGAGAGCCCCGGATGCACCACCCCCCAAAATAGTATAATAGTTAATAGTATCCCCCAGGGGCAGAAGTAGCACTTTGGCCACTTGAGGGTTCCCCTCTGAGGGACTTGTGTAGCCTTTCAAATCGATGGCTATAGTTCACCTGTAGACTAAAGGACCTATACTGGCAGTTCTGTTGTAGCAGATGATTATTTCTGTCTCAGCCCATAAGATGTATTCCATATTGAGCTGGTCTGAGTCCCTCTACGGAGGTTGGAGAAGATCGGGATATAAAAGTTTTAAATAAATATTAACAAACCGGCGGAACACCTACTGCACTGAAACAACTGCTGCAGTGATGGGGTGCTCTGTTTTGCCCAGCTTTCCTATTTTATTTATTTATTTACTGTATTTATATCCCGCCTTTCTTACCTCGAAGGGGACTCAAAGCAGTCTTACAATAGGCAACAATTCGATGCCGTAAAACATTAAACAGACACGTAATAAAATTAACAAATACATTAAAATATAAGATTAAAAACATTAAAACCAATTATTAGTAAGAACCACATAATCCGAAATCTTACTCAAGGAGCTGTTCCAGTCATGATTGCACATATTCCATCTTCCCTTATTGCAGTGCGTTGTTATCCAAAGGCTTGGTCCCACTGCCATGTCTTCAGTTTCTTTTTGAAAGTTGGGGGGGGGGGCTGATCTAATTTCGCTGGGGATGGAGTTCCACAACTGAGGGGCCACCACTGAGAAGGCCTTGTCCCTCATCCCCACCAACCTCACCAGCGAATGAGATGGGATCGGGAGCAGGGCCTCTCCAGAAGATTTTAACCTGTTCATATGGGGAGATATGTTCTATCTCCCCTCCGCCCCCCCTCCCCAAAAAAAGAAATAATATTCTTCCTGAAGAGAATTGTGGAAAGTCTCCAGAGTGAAGGATTTCAAAAATTAATGGACATTTGTATGAACACCTCTCTTTATTAGATTATGCTCCTGATTTAGCACATGGATGATACATCTGTTCCCATCAATCTCTGCCATAATGGTATATGCAGACAGTGTTATTATCTCTTTGACCTGCAGTGTAAATCTGGAGGAGTTATCCTTCGGAAAATCCTTCAAAGATGTGTTATGATTGGAGAGGCAGTCCACTGGAGTGTCCCTTAATCTGTTTTTATGTGTCTTTTTTTCTGGCAGCTTGCAGCAGCAGCTGAAATAGATGAAGAACCAGTTAGCAAAGCAAAACAAAGCCGGAGTGAAAAGAAAGCACGAAAGGTAAAACCTAGTTGGTAAAAACAACGGAACTGTTCCGAGTCTCCAGCTACAAGATGCAGTAGGAGCTACTTAAATCTTTTGTTCCCAAAGGGCGGGCAGAGGTGTACAAACAATACCGGTATCATTTGAACTTGCCACTCATGGTGTTTTTTCAAAACCCATTTAATGTAATGTATAGCTATCTGAGTCCCTGTGATTATTGGTCCTTTTGAGAAATGTATCCGTGTAGAGATAGTTGGGGTGAGCCAGGGTAAGTTAGGAATGGAGCCATTTCTCTCAGCATATTTTCCTTGCCCTGCTTGTCTTCTTTGGAAAGGGAGTCGGGCATGAGATAAACTTCCAGAATCAGCTCCTCCCAACAAAAAGAAACCAAAATAGTTCAAAATGAGAACTATTCCCATGAGTATTTAGCTTGCTCACTTTTTCTCAGGAGAATTTTTTATGTTTGGAGAATTGAATTTTGCTAAACTGAGGGAGTCAGCTGATTAACTGAAATTGTGTTCCCATTTTACAGGACCTGAAACAGGCACTGCAGGGTTAATTATGCAACTAGGAACAGATCCATATGCTATGTTTGCACACTCAGAAAAAAGGCTTTGAAGGTTTCTGTGCATTGATTAGATTGGAAAAGATGCCTGAATATTGTCATGGATGTTTTATAGCCGTAATTAATACCCTTTGCTTTCCAACCACGGTCTAGTCTATTTCAGACTTGAAACTTTTCTTCCCAATCTTCTCTGTTTAAAAGGCAATGTCCAAGCTCGGTCTTCGTCAGGTCACAGGGGTAACAAGGGTAACTATCCGGAAATCCAAGAACATCCTGTTTGTCATCACCAAGCCAGATGTATACAAAAGTCCCGCATCAGATACCTATATAGTTTTTGGTGAAGCAAAGGTAAGCTGAACTTCGGAATCCTGGCTGTTCAATTTCTGTAACAATACAGCCCCTTCACTTACCAAGTTGACTTGCAATATGACAGAGAACTGCATTATCCAGCTGTTCTGTCACTGCTTGGTAGCTGTGTTCCATTTGCCTTGTTCATCATTAGGTGCTTCTTGTGTTGTAACAGACCTCCCTGACTTCTCTCTTCATCTCTACCAGATTGAAGATTTGTCACAGCAAGCACAGCTGGCTGCGGCTGAGAAATTCAAAGTACAAGGAGAAACTGTTTCAAACATTCAAGAAAACCCACAGACTCCAACTGTACATGAAGAAAGCGAAGAGGAAGAGGTATGCCACACTCTACATGCATACATTGATACAAATCAGGATTTGTAACTAGCAATGGTCAGAAAAAATATCTACTGCTAGTTGAAAATGTCTTTACTGGGGTTTACTCTAACTAAGACAGGAAAGCTTAGAGAAGACAATTATGCTGGAGAAAATTGAAGGGCCGACCAGGGGCAAGATGGATGGGTGGCATCCTTGAAGTGACTGGATTGACCTTGAAGGAGCTGGGGGTGGTGATGGCCGACAGGGAGCTCTGGTGTGGACTGGTCCATGAGGTCACGAAGAGTCGGAAACGACTGAACAAATGAACAACAAACTCTAACTTCAGGAAGGGACACATTTTCTTTATCCAGCCTAGTTGTCCTCCAGGCAGGGGCAGGGAGTACATCTTTGTGTTTGTTTGTGTGCTTTTGTTTGCTCACTGCTCACCGCATCTGTTAAAAACTTCTAGCTTATTTGCCTCAACAAGGTATGCACCATCCTCATAGTGTACTGCCTTCCATTTCCTTCTACTCTTGAGTCTCTACAAGTCCTCATAAATGCACAGCCTGGTCATTTGTGACTGGGCTGCAGCCAGACATAGCCATCGTGTAGCCTGGTTTGTCCCTGCCAGTGTCACAGCTTCCTGCTTGAATCCTCAAGTTTTATTTTCCTGTTACTTTCCTGTTGAATAGATGGGATGGTAGATAAAGTTGATAAAGCCAGAAAAGGCAGTTGTCCCTAGAGACCCTGTATAATATACTAGTGCATTTATATTAAAATTAGTCATTTGCATGTGTTACTTGGGGTGTTCTCATAAGAACCATTTTAATTCAGCTAGCAAGAGGCAGTCTTTTAGAACTTCCTGCTTCTATTAACTGTCACAGTATTAGATATTGCATAGAAAAATAATAAAGGTAACTTGTTTTTCTTTCAAGTACTGATATACAGAGCAGCACAAGCACAGGTCTTGAATTTTTGGTGGCATTTCTTTACTAGGGCTCACACATGCCTTACAAGATGCTAATGACTATAATTGTCCTAAGGCTTGCAAACCATCAATGCTTGTGGAATGCGTTGTCATGCACTTAGCTCCCTAACTGTTGTCAAAAGTATTATCCAAGCATTCCAACCTTGAATTTTACTGGCAGTTTGATCTTTTACTTTCATTTTACCACAGATAGATCATTTTTCTGCAATTTGCTTAGCATGTGGAAGTGAGCAGAAGCCAGGCCATATTGTGGTTCATGAACTCTTAACATGTGTAGAGTGCATTCACACTGCCTACCATGTACTAATCCCTTCTTTCTTAGCACTCTATATGTTGTAGTACAAAATTAATACAAAGGAGGTAGGCCTACCAGGATTCTTAGACATTTTTAAATTAAATTTTGTGTTTGTGGTTCTTACCTTTGGAGATGTTGCCCTGTTCAGTTTTGTTTTCCCTCCTTTTCTGTTTACTATAAACCATGCCTGGGCAAACTTCAGCTCTCTGGGTGTATTGTTAGGAATTATGGGAGTAGAAGTCCAAAACTCTTGGAAAGCCCAAGTTTGCCCATGCCTCTTGTAAACCATGTATTTGTCTATCCTGACAAATAAAACATTGAGGGAGAGTGATTTTTCTCACACTTACTAGTGAGCTTACAGCTGTAACTTGGACCCTGTTAAAGATCTGTTCTGACCACTTTAAAAACCTTTACAAGCATTTACATTTGTGAAGATAGTCTGATGGAGTCCTCACAGCATCTTGCCTATTGGACAGAAAAACTTTGAGCCACTCGCCTAAGAGACAATCAATTTCTTCCCATTTAGGTCGATGAGACTGGTGTCGAAGTGAAAGACATTGAGTTAGTGATGTCCCAAGCAAACGTTTCCAGGGCGAAAGCCGTCCGTGCCCTGAAGAATAACAGTAATGATATCGTAAATGCAATTATGGTAAGTGGCTTGCTGAATTCCATTTGGAGATCAAGCGGTGGACTCCAAAGAGATGTCAGATAAATCACACTATATTCTACCTGCTATGTTTATGTAGGAGACAGAGGAAATGCACGAGTGTTCAATGTTATATCCTAGGCAACTGGTTGGAAACCAGGCACTGTATCTTTTTCAGCCCTCATCTGATTGCTTTATCACAGCTAGAATTACACTCTCTGTTTTCCTTGCCCTCTATGTCTCAGCGATCATAAGCAGCCAAAACAATAGCCTCCAAGGTTACTTGGCTATGTAGAACAGATAAACAGTTTTCTTGGTTTTGCTCTGATATACTCCCATGAACATCCACATCCTGTTTCATAGGATGAACAGAGTTCCTAACTTGTTTCTTTTCATTTCTTTACAGGAATTGACGATGTAGCCTCTCAGAGAATAAAACTTTTGGTGTTACAGAGGAGAATAAATGGCCGCTGACCTGAAAATTTGTACTATTTCTATCAATAAAAGTTGTGGTTTAGAAGGTTTCACTCATATTTTTTGTTTCTTTTGGTTTCAACTGAACAGTAAAATCCTTGATAAGCTAAAAGGAAATTGATTGTGATGCTTTACAATTGAACTTAGCTAGTTACGGAAATGTTTTGTAGTCATTCCTTGAAACACTTCTGACATGTCAGAGGACTTGGCCTTAATGTGGTTCTTTGTAAGGCATGGTATATTCTTCTGGCATTGAAAAATTAGAGGTTTGGTCATAGATCTAGTGCTTTTCTAGTATGGAAACACTCTCTTAACAGTCATGGCTGATGCAGGCATTCATGCTAGGAAAGACTGAGTAATTCTCTGCAAGGAACAATTTGTCCTTCAGTTTCAGTGAGTTTAAAAGAAAACATGGTGCTGCTTCAGAGGTTTGGCTTGGTCTTGAGCTATCTCATATTTGAGCTCTTGCAATTGCCTGTCACAGTTTGTTCATGTACTTCCAGAGTTCACAGACCTATTACAAACAGTACAATAACTGCACCTCTGAATTTTTGTTTTGTTTTGTACATAGCACTACTGTGAGTAAACAGAGCCAGTCTTCCTTATTGTTTACACAGAATTGAGGTGGAAAAATTAGATTTAGGACTAAATTAGAAATTGAGGAACCTGTGACACATCCAATATTGTTGGATTCTGACTCCCATTAACCATAGCTTATTGTAGGAATGGGAGTTGTAGTCCAAAAAGAAAGATGGAAGGCCACAAGTTTGTAACCTTTATTTCAAATTTTGAGATATTAAATACAAGGACACACTTTAAACGAGGTACATAATGCATGTGGAGCCCAAGTTGACTTTCAAGAAGAGATCCTTGTTTCTGCTCCTTGCAGCATGGCTCACTGGCAGGACTGAGCTAGTCACATCTTTCTGCAGCAGTCCGCTCAGCAACAACAGACTTCCATCGCTCTGGACAGTTGGCTGGCTTTTAAGATGCATTTGGGGTCATTTGGGGTTGTGGCAACTACCATGTCTAAACGATTGTGACTTGGGCAACTTGCGTTTATCTCACATTGCTCTCCCCATCTATAAACCACTCTTCTAGATGTATTGGATTACAACTCCCAACATAAATCTGGATATAGGATTTTGAGGGCTGAAGGCACATTGGCAGGACAACAGGCTGGGGAAAGCAATTTGCAACAAAAAAAAAACTTTTCTAAAAGTATATTACCAGTATTCTCACTGTTGGTTTGCACTTGCTTCAAAGGTATACAAAGTGTCAGGAGGTCCATGGAATAATTCAGGGTACAAATCAGTTTATTTTATTTATTTTTAGCCACATATGTCCTGTGAAGTGTTAAAGGGTATGCATTAGAACTAAATAAACATACTTCCTGGTAGTCTTCCAGCTGTGCCTGAACATCTGTCTCTTAGAAGTGCTCTGGCTCTAGATTGCCTCAGTTAAGCAGGGCATTGGGTTGAATGGCCAACAAGCCATCCAAAATCTGTTATTTTGTGTAACAGAGATAACTGAACGAAGAATATAACAGTATGAAGCTATTTATTCTAGCCAGCCAGTCCACTGCCAATTTGCATCATTGCAAAGATGCTTCACCCAACAGTCTAGAGGTGCATATACACTGAAAATTTAATGCAGTTTGATACTACTATAACTGCCATGGCTACTATGGAATCCTGGGAGGTGTGCTTTGATGAAGCACCAGCACTCTGTCAAAGAAGGTTAAAGATCTTGCCAAATAACAACTCCCAGGATTTCACATCATTGAACCATGGCACTGAAAGCAAAATCAAACTGCATTCATTCTGCGGTGTAGATGCACCCTAGTTTTACAGTTGGGAGGTTTTACAAGCATTTATATTGATTTCGTGGAACATCTCCTCTTGGAAAATGCTTTGAAGGCTGCAAACCCAAAAATATTCTAAAATCAGACTTCCTTTTCCAGCATTATCACAGATTCCTGGAAGCTACTCTCCAAGGCAGTTGTCCCACACTTCTAAATATGTGCTGTCTTTGGCATATGTGTTCTATAGTCCCATTATGTTTAACGTTTTTCCAGATTTGTGCATATATACTCATGTCACCATGGAGCCCTTTCTGTACCTTTGAAGGAATTGCAGTGAGGATTGTGTGCATTGAACATTACATCTGAGACCGGTCTTCTCATCAATATCTATATATGGAGGAGGAAATTGGGAAAGAAATTTAAAAAAGGAATCTCCACGACCTTCTCATCTCTTCCAGGGTATTATTCTTGCTGTACAACGTGTAGACTGCAATCCTGTGCCCATCTACCTGAGACTAACACAATAGGTTTTAATGTATTGTCAAAGTCTTTCATGGCTGGAATCACTGGGTTGTTGTAGGTTTTCCAGGCTGCATGACTATGTTCTAGAAGTATTCTCTCCTGACGTTTTGCCTACATATATGGCAGGCATTCTCAGAGGTTATGACCTCACAACCTCTGAGGATGCCTGCAATAGATGCAGGCGAACCATCAGGAGAGAATGCTTCTAGAACATGGCCATACAACTCGGAAAAACCTACAACAACAACACAATAGGTTTTCTTATCAGATTTGCACACTCAGTCTAATATTAATGGGCAATGGGAGGCTCAGGAAGCATTGTTTTGAGGGGGCCTTAGACAAAAGGGCCTTCTGGTGGTATAACAGCAGTTCAAAAACATGCAAATGTGAGTAGATCGATAGGAACAGCTTCAGCGGGAAGGTAACGGCACTCCATGAGGTCATGCTGGCCACATGACCTAGGTGGTGCCTACAGACAATGCCAGCTCTTCAGCTTAGAAATTGAGATGAGCACCACCTCCCAGAATCGGACACAACTAAACTTAATGTTAAGGGAAACCTTCACCTTTTAGACAAAGTACTCTTCAGTAAACCTACACTTGTGCTAATGACCTCCTCTCAGACATCCTTAACAGTATTAGGTGGTCAACAACATCATCCTCCAAAAACGGGTAGCAGGAGAGCACAGAACATTTTCAGGAGAATTGATACATACTGAAGCTACCCATAAATTATATGGGATAGATAACGGAGTGTGTGCTACCACTTCATGTTCTGTGATTTCAAGCCATTTCTGACTTAGGGAATCTTAAGATAAACTTATGGAGTTTCTTTTTAAAAATATGTTCAGAGGGGGTTGCCCTTGCCTTTCTCAAAGACTGAAAAAGCGTGACTAATCCAACACTCAAAGCTCTATACCATGCTAGCTCCTTGTAATAATACACAAGATACTATAAAGTACACTAGCCCCCGGTTGCGCAGCAGGTTAAACAGCTGAGCTGCTAAACTTGCTGACTGAAAGGTCAGTGGTTCAAACCAAGGGAGCAGAGTGAGCTCCCACTGTTAGCCCCAGCTTCCGCCAACCTAGCAGTTTGAAAACATGGAAGTGTGAGTAGATGAATAGGTCCCACTTTGATGGAAAGGTAACGGTGCTCCATGCAGTCATGCCGGCCACATGACCTTGGAGGTGTTTATGGACAACGTGGGCTCTTCAGCTTAGAAATGGAGATGAGCACCACTCCCCAGAGTCAGACATTACTAGACTTAATGTCAAGGGGAAACCTTTACCTTTATAAAGTACAGAGAAAAATAGATTGCAAGGTAAGAACTCAGTCCACTCATTTATGAATTACTTCAGCATTGCCTTCTTAAAGGAGACTTTCCAAACTGGCTGGAATTTTTCATTTCATTATACCTTCAACTACTATAACTGAAAACACTTTGTCCAGGTTCTCTTCCAACCAGGATTCTAACGTAGTGTTGCTGAGATATTTTATTGCTGCCTCTCAGACCAAGAGGCCTAGTATGGGAAGCCTAGGGTGAACATCAATATTAGCAAGACCTGCCAAGGTTACAGTGCCCTGGCAATTGCCTTGGGCACTAATCCCAGGCTTGCACTCGGCCCTACATCCATTCCCAGGTAACAGGGCATCGTACTCAATCCTCTCTCTACCTTCTGTGTCAGCAGACACCTCACCTTAAGCATATTGCAATTGTAGCTGTACGAGTTAAAAACGTACTTGCCATTGGGCAACATAATTGGGACGAGGAAGCTGCAGTAGTTGTATGAATAAATCAACATGAAATCAACAGAAGGGATTGGGAAAGGATCAATGAGGTGGAGATACAGTTTTAGTGTCTCTTATTTGAAGTCATTGGGACCAGAAGTGCCTGCTTCTTCTCTCCTTCCATTGAGCAGGTGGGATGGAGGATATAGTAAGGGGCCTTTCCTCTGTTTCTTGGCTTGGACATAATAGAGATGTGTCTGGCCTTGGCATGATGGAGCTGTTGTCTGCCTCTCCCTCTCTTCCTCAGGGGGCCAGGGAGGTGGTAGCTAGGACAGTAGGGGGATTTCCTCTGCTTCTGGGCCTGGCATGATGGAGATGTGCCTGTTTCTTCTCTCCCTCTGTTGAGTAGTTGGGATGGAAGAAAGCCTTTCCTCTGCTTCTGGAGCTGGGTATGGCCAAGCTGCGCTTTCCAATTCTTCCCTTACATATTGGCTTTGGTATATCCATGTCCACCACTTTGATAACCCCTATTTATTTATTTATAATTTTTGCCTGCTTGGAAATAATGGGCTTGCAAAGGGCATGTTACAACAAACTGAGGTCAAACCTAGAATTCCCTGCTTTCAAGCTGATCTGACCTGCAGCAGGGAGTTCCTCAGTTCTCTATTGTCCCACTTGGGCCAGCCTCCATGAATGTGGCCACAGCAGCAGCTCCAACCCAGAAGCCTTCTTATTACTTCATTTTCTTCCCCTTCCTAACACTGTAACTAATCCCCCCAATAAAGTACCAATTAATTGTATTTTTTTCTCTCTCAATAGTGTTACTTTGTGTCTTTTACTGCCTCCAAACTCGTCTCAGTATAAATCTTTCCTCTCCCAGGCTGCAGATGGCTGCCAGCCTGCCCAGGATGCAATTTTCACGTCCTGGGGAGGCCAAAACTGCGTTCCTCTGAACGGTAGATACGTAAACCCATTGGGCCCCTGTATCCGTGAGTCAACGGATCGCTTCAAAATCAGTGCCATTCTTCTCCGGGGGAATTCTAAGATTAATGGCTATCTCAGTTTCGCTCCACTAAGCCTTCCGCCCCGGGAATAACAATTTTTGCCTCCAAAACCTCAAACTGGAGCCCAGCTGTTTCCCTGAAGATACTGCCTCGTTGCCACCATTTTATGGATGCCCAGTGAGCCTGCCGATCCTGGAAAACTGTCGCGGTCACCCCATAGGATACCCAAGATATCAGCAGGCCGCCTTGGTCCTTGGTGAGGAAGGATCTGTAGTTCTCTCCGTGGATCTTGATCTCCAGTGCTGGCAGTCACCTCATAAGAACTCTGACTCTGGGGCACCTTTTCCAACTTGCCTCCTGTGGATTTTACAACTTTTATCAACTTTTAAAACATTTTGGAAACTTTCTGGAACTCTTTCCCCAAGCCCCATGGACTCCCTTTTATGACTTAGGGACTATATGATTTCATGATATTGGACTCTCTATGAACTTCATGATATTGGACTCTCTATGACTCTCTATATTAATTTCCTTTTCCCCCTTTTCCCCTGTGCATGCTGTATGAACCCCATATATGTGTCTATGTATAAAAATATGGAAAGCCACTTTTTCGTGACCCCAGCATGGCAAACCCTTGGGAAATTCCTATTTCCTGAGATGAATTCCCCATTGACTTAAGGACTCCAACAAAGATTTATTGCATGGCAATAACAATGGTGCATCCTGGGTCTCGGAGCATGACCGCCCAGGAAGGCACCCCATGGTGAACCTGGTCACTTGTCAACAATGGGACATTTTGCCTTCAGGGAAGATCAGGATGTCCCATCCGACTCACTCATTGTTTTGCACCCTCGGCTGAAATCCACACACAGATATCATCAATTGATCCCATATCCTTAACTGAAGATTATCAAGGTTGGGCAGCTGTGCCAGCCACTTTTGTATATTTCAACACTACTGGACAATACCAGGCCATCTTGAGGAGTGTCCGGATTATTGCCGGCCATCGGACAAACCATTAAGTTCCATTTAATCCACTCATTTTCCTCTCGGTTAATTGTTTTCCTGCTTGTATCGCCTCCTCGACTTCCATTGGCTCAGGAGCTGAAGCAGTGCTGGCTTCTCCATTGGCTGAGGCGTGCCTAAGCCGGCCGCACCTCCCTCCAGCTGATGACTCCAGCCAATCAGCGCGAAGCCAGCAGAGGGGCAGGGGGCGGGAAGTTTGAATCTGACAACTCTGTATTTTCTATAAAATGTACCCTTTTCTCCCTTCCCAAACATGTCGACTTTGGCAAGAGATTGCGGTTTGACATCTGTACCAGCTGGGACAAAATAAATACAACTCGGTGGCTTTTCTTCAACTTGGTGAGACTTTACTTGGGAAAAATTAGGGAAAAATCTGGGGTGCTTCACTTGTCTCGCCAGGGCTCCGGACTCTCCTTGTTGAGTCTGATTTTGAGACCCTGAGAGGTGATTATTGTGTTGTTGAAGGCTTTTGTGGCCGGAATCACTGGGTTGCTGTGAGTTTTCTGGGATGTATGGCCATGTTCCAGAACCATTATCTCCTGATCTTTCATCCACATCCATGGCAGGTATCCTCAGAGGTTGTGAGGTACATTGGAAACTAGGCAAGTGAGGTATCTATATCTGTGGAATGTCCAGGATTGGAGAAAGAGCTCTCGTCTGCTTGAGGCAGGTGTGAATGTTGCAACTGGCCACCTTGATCTGTATTTAATGACCTTGCAGCTTCAAAGCCTGTCTGCTTCCTGTCTGGGGAATCCTTTGTTGGGAGGGGTTATCTGGCCCTGGTTTTCTGTCTGAAATTCCCCTTTTTTTAGTGTTCCTCTGAATGTATTGTTCTGATTTTAAAGTTTTTTAATACTGGTAGCCACATTTTGTTCATTTTCATAGTTTCCTCCTTTCTGTAACTGCAAATGTCTACTGTATACCATGCAGTTGTGGACAAGTCTACATAAGGACCCCCAAATGCAGCACCCAAACACGAATGAAACAATCAGGGCCAGCTAACAAAGTAGGGATATGGTTATCCCTCAGAAATGTCAACATGCTGGATAATCAGGTTTTAAAAAACATTTCATCTATCTGTTTTACTTTCCTTATTCTTTCTCCCTCCAGTTTGTAATGTATTCTCTGGCTTGAATCCCGGTCTTGTGTTGGGAACAGTGTTCATGAATAATTCTGTGGTGAGATTGGAACTGTTTTTATAATACCTTTGGAAACAGACAGACTGACTGCCGGCTTTAGCAGACACACCTAGAATATTGACTACTGCATCTAACAATATACTGGTACATTGTGAAGCACCAATAAGGACTAAATGAAAATGTCCTTGGAGAAAAACTCATGATCTGAAGCATGTTGTTAGGTCCATGTCTCTAACTGTATCTCTATCTACTCAATAATGTATATTTTATGCTATTTTAAAAACAATTCTGCTTTATTTCACTTCTGAGTTTTTGTGTGGGTCACTCAATGGATCAAACACAATTTTCTTCCTTTTTTCTGCAGCAAATCAACATAGTGCACACAATGTCTTCTAGAACAGTGTTTCTCAACCTGGGGGTCGGGACCCCTGGGGGGGTCACGAGGTGGTGTCAGAGGGGTCACCAAAGACCATCAGAAAACACAGTATTATGGTTGGTCATGGGGGTTTTGTGTGGGAAGTTTGACCTAATTCTATCGTTTGGTAGGCTTCAGAATGCTCTTTGATTGTAGGTGAACTATAAATCCCAGGAACTACAACTCCCAAATGTCAAGGTCTATTTTCCCCAAACTCCACCAGAGTCCACATTTGGACATATTGAGTGTTCGTGCCAAGTTTGGTCCAGATTGATCATTGTTTGAGTCCAGGGTGCACTCTGGATTTAGGTGAACTATAGCTCCCAAACTCAAGGTCAATGCCCATCAAGCCGTTCTAGCATTTACTGTTGGTCATGGTATTTCTGTATGGCCAGGTCTGATAGAATTCCATTGTTGGTGTTCAGAAAGCTCTCTGATTGTAGGCGAACTATAAACCCCAGGAACTACAACTCCCAAATGATAACATTAATCTCCTCCAACCCCACCAGTATTCAAATTTGGGCGTATCAGGCATTTGTGCCAAATTTGGTCCAGTGAATGAAAATCCATCCTGCATATCAGATATTTACATTACGATTCATAACAGTAGCAAAATTACAGTTATGGGGTAGCAACGAAAATAATGTTATGGTTGGGGGTCACCACAACATAATGAACTGTATTAAGGGGTCGCGACATTAGGTAGGTTGAGAACCACTGTTCTAGAAGGTTTTCATGGCCGGAATCACTGGGTTGTTGTGTTTCCTGGGCTATATGCCCATATTGTGACAACCTCTGAGGATGCCTGCCATAGATGCAGGCGAAACGTCAGGGGAGAATGCTTCTGGTATATGGCCTACAGCCCGGAAAAGACACAACCCAGTAGTGCACACAGTGGCTTTGAATATGCACTTGATTGTTTGAATGCACACAAAGCATCAGACATAAATGATTATGAATATTCAACTTCACCAGCAGAATTAATTTTCTCACCTGGTTGACAATTTATAGGGTGGGGGGAGGCAAATATCAAGAACAGGCTCGTCTTCTTCTACGGCGCATGCGCCGGAGTGTGCTTGGAAGCTTGGCAAGCCTAGAGAGAGGGAGAACATGCGCGAAAAGTGCAACTACGCATGCGCCGGGGGTGCGAGCCGGCCCGGCCCAACGGGCGGAGGCGCCTCGAGAGAACGTGCTCGAAAGATGGAATTGCGCGTGCGCAAGGCAGAGGACGAGGGAGCGCATGCGCGAGAACGAAACATCCGGCCGTTTGTGGTAGGTGCGCGCCGTTGAGGAGGGCGAAGCGGCAAGGAGGTGGCGAGTGGTGCGCATGCGCCCTTGTCAGCGTCCATAGTCGGACGGGCTCCAGTGGGAGGGAGAGAGAGAAAGAGGGAGGAAGGAAGGGAGAAGGGAAGAGGGAGGGGTGGGCGTTTTGCTGCGTCACCAGCTTCTGGGGAGCCGTCGTTGGAGAAGGAGCGCGAGGGAGCCAGGGAGAGCGCGCGCGCGGGCGGGTGAGCGCGCGGTGCTTTGTGGGTAGCAGGCCTCACTCGGCTTTTGAGCCTGGAGAGGGAGAGAAGGAAGGAGGCAAGGAAGGAAGGAAGGAGGCGCCGTTGCCCTCGCCCGCGCTTTCTCGCCCTTGCCGAGGGACCTTCAGCCCTGCGCCCTTGGGAGAAGAAGGCTTCCCCGGACTAGCTCTCTGGAGGGAGACGGAGGACAGAGCGGAGAAGACTCACGCCGCCGCCGCTGCTGTTAACACCGTTTGCCATGTGAGTGAGTGAGGAGGGGTTGGCAGAGCAATGGCTGGGCCAGGAAGGAAGGAGGGAAGGCATGAGGGCAGCAGGCGTCTCCTGAGGACGCCGGGGCGGGAGATGGGCCGGGTTCTCTTATTCATATCGACAGGCTGCACGGATCCGGCATCCACGGGTTCAAACCCCACACCCGCCCAGTTTGAAAATATTCCAAGGGAAAATATTCCGGGGAAGGAGGATTAGATGGTCGAGAGATCATTGCCGGGCCTCTGGTTGAGTACTATTTGTATTTCGGCTTTTTTTTGGTCCACACCAGCCCAGTGACCTCATCTGACTATATAACCAACCCACACCGTTTCGTGAACCCTTGCTGGTTGGGTTTTGTGAACCCTTGCTTGCTGGGCTCACAAAACTAATGTGGATATTTTGTTTAGATTTATGTTATTTTAGATTTTTGCCTACTACATATAGTGTAATTTGTTGATGTCAGGTATAATGTACTGATGTTAGGTTTTAATATTACTTTTATATGTTTAGATTTTATTATATGTTATGTTTTTAATTGTATTTAAAATGATATGATATGATATTGGACACCATTTACTTTTTTTTCACACATAACATGAACTTATTTCTTATATATAATGTATATGAAATCCCCCTTTGTGACTTTAGGCTATCTCATATATCAGTCATACACACACACATATATATGTGTGTACACATATATGTACATATTGGTATTTAAAGAAAGCAGATAGTGTAGGATTTTCTGCCTTTATATTCTGGGTTATATGGCTGTATGGAAGGGCCCTGGGAGAAGGACCCCTTCATGTGGAGATAGTTTGTTCTCCATCTGAAGAAAACCCTTGGGGTTTTACAGAGCACTCTCATTTTCTATTAAATACACTATCAAATCTTTATACTGGAGAGTATGAGATGTTTCTTTGAACACAGCCTGAACAAATCTGGGCCATGCAACTGATGGGCCCAAAGGATACAGGAGTTAAAGGTAATGGTTAGGATAAAATCTGGCAACAGGCGATTCAGTTGTCTCGTGGAGTAAATTAAAACATGTGCTGAGAGATGGGAAATGGTTGCTGGTCTAAGTTGTGACCCAAGTTTTGTTGTGAGTTTGAAAAGAGGGTTGGAGTCACTTTCTTTTGAGGCTCCCAGAGTGAGAGATGAAGTCAGGAGAAAAGGGGACAAAGAAAAGCAAGGTGCAAAATTAGTGAGAGAAGATACCAGTGCAGCATATGAGGCTAGAAATTGAATTAATGTGGTGTCCTAGAAATGTTACTTTAAAAACATGGATTATTTATTTATTTTTATCCCAGCTTAGAATCAAAAACATTACAATTTAAAATATACTATAAATATACTATAATTAAACAGTATATTTATTTATTTATCGTGTCAAGAGCGAACCAAAACAGGTGTATTGCATTAAAAAACAAAAAAACACAGACTTGGTATTCTATTAAATGTCATTTGACCACTAGCTGGCCAATTGGAGTGCCTCTGGTGTTGCTGCAAGAAGGTCCTCCATTGTGCATGTAGCAGGGCGCAGGTTGCATGGGAGTAGGTGGCCTGTGGTTTGCTCTTCTCCACACTCGCATGTCATGGATTTAACTTTGTAGCCCCATTTCTTAAGGTTGGCTCTGCATCTCATGGTGCCAGAGCGCAGTCTGTTCAGTGCCTTCCAAGGTGCCCGGTTTTCTGTGTGCCCAGGAGAGAGTCTCTCATTTGGTATCAGCCATTGATTGAGGTTCTGAGTTTGAGCCTGCCACTTTTGGACTCTCGCTTGCTGAGGTGTTCCAGCGAGTGTCTCTGTAGATCTTAGAAAACTATTTCTTGATTTAAGTCGTTGGCATGCTAGCTGATACCCAAACGGGGTGGGCCGGAGATGTCACTGCTTTGGTCCTTTCACTATTGGTTACTACTTCCTGGCAGATGTCAGGTGGTGCAATATCGGCTAAACAGTGTAGTTTCTCCAGTGGTGTAGGGCGCAAACACGCGATGATAATGTGGCATGTCTCATTAAGAGCCACATCTACTGTTTTAGCATGGTGAGATGTGTTTCACACTGTGCATGCATACTCAGCAGTAGAGTAGCATAGCACAGGGATAGATGTCTTCACTGTATCTGGTTGTGATCCCCAGGTTGTGCCAGTCAGCTTTCGTATGATACTGTTTCTAACATATATTATATATTATCAGTAGTAATTATATTTAATATATTAGTATTACAATATTATATATATATTATTAGCACACTGCAATATTAGTACTATATAGTACTGTATTGTACTATGCCACTATACTGCAATTTTATTAGTAATATTACATGTAATATATAATATACAATTGTTATAAGATTGTAATAGTTTTTCAATATTCCTAACCATATCTAATTAGTTGAGAGACCAGTATTTAAAACTGAGAGAAGAGGACTTGTAAAATAATTGGTGAAGTATGGATGAAACATGCCTATTCCTATTAGGATAATAATATCACTTGTTGAATAACAAATATGTTAAAAAACGTGAGGAGAAATCTACACTTGGCAAGAGTTTCATTAAAGGTTTAGAAACAAGCAGAAGTTGATGAAATTCTTCACACAATGGATCTATTCGTTGGAGTGATTTTTCAGTAGCAACTGTAAAATTGGGAGTGTATGGATAATGTGTTCACAACAGCCATCTTAACAGCAAATGAGGTTTGGCAATATATCTTCCTTAGGCCTTCAATCACTTTCATCAATAATTAAAATTGGAGTCTTTTCTATAGTTTCTACATGTGTTGAGAAGCATCCAAGTATATTGGCATATTAAGATCTCCAAGCTACATAACAATTCCCATTTGGTAAAATCCCATCATGTCATAAGTTACATACCTAGGTTACATTCCGGTTAGACTACTATAATGCACTCTATGTGGGCTGCCTTTGAAAAGTGCCCAGAAACTTCAGTTGGTTCAAAGAGCAGCAATCAGATTGCTTACTGGGGCTAGCTATAGGGAGCAGACAGCTTCCCCTGCCAAAATGTTTCAGGACACAGTTCAAAGTGCTCCTTCGATGAACCTGTCAGACACCTACAATCAACTAGAGAGGGCTTTCTCTCTGTACCACCACCCGCTCAAGTGCATTTGGTAGGAACATGGGAAGAGGGCCTTTTTGGTGGCTGCTACTACTGTGGAATAACCTCCCAAGAGAGGCCAGGATGGCCCCATCCCTGCTGGCCTTCCACAAGCAGGTTGAGATTTTACTCTGCCAGCAGGCATTTGGAGAAGGATAAGGGGCATGCTGCTGGAGAGGGTTTGGGTGAGATTGTGTGTTTTAAAATGTATTTTAATTGTATTTAATATATTCTAACTGTATTTTAACCCAACCTACACAGTATTATTTAATTGTGCGGGGGTTTGGTGTTTTTGTTTTTGTTTTTGTTTTGTTTTGTTTTTTTGTATTCACTTTGTTTTAATTTGTGACCAACGTGTGTGGTTGTTAGCTGCCTTGAGTCCCCACTGGGAGAAAAGCGGGGTATGAATAAAGTAAATAAATACACTAAATAATGAGACGCTATGCTGCTTAAGCTTTTTTAAAAGTGTGTAAAAGAAGAACGAAGAAGAAGAAGACGAGCATTTCAGTTTTTCAATATCTTCTCCTTTAGGAAGTGAGAGCCCTGTTGGTCTCCACTGCCAAGACCTCTAGTTTGGTGGGCAGATTTTTAGTTCTTGAGTGGCCAGTTTTGTTCCAGTTTGGGATGGGTTTCTAGTTGTTATGGCTGCATGGAGCAGATGTTAAGAGTGCTGCGGATTTTTGAGACAAGCATTGCCCTCTCCCCACAACTAGCTGAGGTACAGTTACGCCGAATTCTCCACACCAGAAGCGATTTGCAGTTTCTCAAGTTGCCCCCTGACACACAAAAAAAGCAACAGCTTATCTTGAGGAGACAAGAGCCTGAGATGTTTTGACTTTCTTTTGCATTTAGTGACCTTGACCATTTATTTTCTTGAATAAAGATGTCCAGCTGGTTTGGAAAGACATAAGGGAGTAATGAATAGATGAAATGGTATTGGAAACTGTACTTCTTCATCACAGTTCTCAATATAGGTGTTCATATGTTCGCATTGGGCTTGTTCATATCTTCCATCCTCCTCATGTTAATGCTCTGATTAATGTATTGA
This sequence comes from Anolis sagrei, assembly GCF_037176765.1. Lineage (NCBI taxonomy): Eukaryota > Metazoa > Chordata > Lepidosauria > Squamata > Anolidae > Anolis > Anolis sagrei. The sequence continues at coordinate 137,206,310 of NC_090022.1, forward strand.
TTTTTTCAAACTATAGTTTGTTGTTATAGTTCTTGCTAGCTTTCATTTGCTTCCAGATCAGAATTAGAAGGCTGCTTTGAGCTAGTTTGGTTTGTGTAAATCATAATCTGCATACTTAAGATGTATTGGTATAACACAATTTGAGTAAGCCAGGTAGTGGTAAAAGGGAATTGCTATGTATGTGAGGGGAAGGTGAGTACAGACTGTCCCCAAGTTACGAACAAGATAGGTTCTATTGGTTTATTCTTAAATTGAATTAGTATGTAAGTCGGAAAAGGTCAATTTTTAAAGTGTAACCCCTGTGGTATATATTTTGCTATCTGCCCCTGTTCAGAAGATTTCACCTCACTGTCCATATGATAATTGGATTTTGAAAATTTTTGAAAAATGTGGCTTGTGGAAACAAGGCTTGGTGAGAAAGCCCCAGTGGAGACCCCCTTTTCCCATGACAACTCTTTCAGGGGTGAATTTCCCTTCCTAGAGGTAGAGTTCTCCCACTTCCTGTTACCTCATCCCCATTCTTAACTATGAGTCATTTGTAAGTCAGATGGTTGTAACTCTGGGATTCTCCGTACATGAAGGCACGGCTTTGGCACAAATAACCTGATCACTGCTGTCTGTTTATTTGTCTGATTGTATATGTGTTTGTGTATGTATAACCTCATAACCATATGATAAATAAGACAAAATACCAAAACATACCTTTTTAAACAAGCTAGCATCATCTACACAATGGCATTACCAATCGGCCAAGGTGGAACGATAAGCCATAAGGGCTGTGGAATAGAGCTGTGAAAGCTGCAGGCCACTACAAAGGAGGTTCTGTTCTTTGTATCTGTCAGTCTGATAGGTACTACAGAGCTTTATGATTTCTGTTAACCTTTTTGGGACAATAACTGGTAATTCCTTTGTGTTGATATCAGAGTTAAACTAGACATGATCCAAAAGCCATGTAATATATCTTATTAATTTTGATTCTTGTTTATCTTACAAGAGCTCCTTGAAAGTTTCGTTGTCATGGTAGTTTGACTAGGAATCTTGAAGCTAAAAACAGATGAAATTATGCCTTAATGACCTAAAAACTTACCTATTTCCGTTAGCCTCATTTTTCCAATCCTAAACCCAATGCCCCCTTTCCTGTATCTTCTTTAGATAGAAGCCTTTGCATCTGACCCAGTGTTTCTATATCTTCTATAGTGATCAAGGCAAGGAACTAGCTGTATTACACAACTGAGGAACAGCAGAGGCATAGGTGCCATAGGTTAGAGTAAGCTAGCTGTAGCAAGACAGATGAGAGGTGGCTTTTTCATCTCCGACAATGGGCAAGATGGGTTTAGACCCCATTGCAGTGTTGTCTTGAATGAAAAAAATAATAATTTTCAACTGAGTGAAAAGGAGCTGTTCACTACCTGAAGGGAAAAGTAAAGCAGTACATTTGAGGACGTTGTAGTGGAGGACTAGTTTGTTCCAGTCTTTGACAATGGATCAGTCTGCTGAGCTGGATCTCAAGGGGAAAAGATTCAGTGAGTCTGCAGATGCAAAGGATGCAGTTGTGTTCAAAGATTTGTTGCTGTAATTCTACAAAACACTTGCTCGTCATGACTGACACCATGCTAAGTAATCACACTACACTTGATCTGTCAAGTCTTTGAAGGACCTGATTAAAGCAATTGATCTGGTATTGAAAACTCATGCCCTTCAGGATTGTCAAGATAATTTTAAGAAAACATTTTTCTCCCACTGCATGGGAAATCAGTCAAAATCCCGACTTACCATAACCAAGATATGGCTTCTTGCTTGTACTCAGTGCTCATGTGGTCTTAATGTGCACACCCTAGAAGACTTTGGCATATATTTTATAGTGCTCAGACAAGTTCATTTGAAATTATGTTCTTGAAATCTGAAAATTACTGACATAAATCAACATCTTTATATTTCAGATATCAGAATAATTGATGCGCTGTTTATAATTAAAATCTGTATGCAAGAGCATGTCATGGAACTTCTGTGAAAATTGATGTCCTGCATATAAGTTTTATTATAAACAAAGTTATTAACTATTGTGGTCTCTATAATATGAATACCATAGAATCGGTAGAGAAATTGTAGCATACTTGGAACCTCAGTAGTAAAGAAGTGATTTGGGCATCTCCCAAATAATTTGATTGTAATTTTATATGGTTTAGAGAGAAATAACTTTAGTATTAGCTTTAAATTGTTTTAAATATGAATTTGAATTTATTTTTCGTGCCTTACATTTTACTTGATATTCAGTGCAAGTGTATTACTTGCCTTCTTGATGGTGGCTACTGATATATTAAAGACATCTATATCGCAAGTCCTATTGTAACTAAGAAAAATCCCAAATTAAAATCTATTCACTGCTCAAGTTAGTGGACAGTGTTTTGGGTTTCTTCCTATTGTTGGTATGTTTGCTGGTTTTAAATATGATCTTGAGGACTCTCCATATTTCATCACATAATAGTTGCACCCCATTTTAAGGAAGGCAAAAAACGGTGCTTCTGCCAAATTGGTGCTGTCTTGATGGTGGGAAGATGCTGGGAGCCACGTCAAGCCCCACAGCACCAAAAGGGAAGGAATGGAGTGAGTGAATTGAGTTGGATTTACTGTTACAAGTTGAGGGTCCTTTATCCAGAATTCAAAATGCTTTGAAATCACAAATTGCCAACATGGATGGTTGAGATGGTGTCACCTTTGTTTTCTGATTACTCAGTGAACACAAACTTCGTTTCAAGTATAAAATTATTACAAATGCTGTATAATATTACTTGCAGGTTTTATGTATAGGATGCATATATAACAATTAATTTATTGTTTAGACATGGGTTTCATCTGCAATAGATCTCATTATGTACACATATGCAAATACATGCATTCCAAAATAATAAAAATCCAAAACACTTCCAGTGGCAGGAATTTTTGATGAAGAGTAATCAGTGTGTATTCTGACTTCCTCTTCCCACCATCAAGACTAGCTAAATTAAGAAAGAAGATAAAAGTTAACCTGGAATCAGGGCCCCTAGCTTGTCTTTCCATTAACAAAACAAGTGGGAACCCAAATCAGATCTGTCCTTGCTTTCTTCTGAGGGGTAGGTAAGAGTCCCAGTTTGGAAGTAAATTGAGATCCCTTTTTTCTCTTTAGCTCCCTTCCTGCTGGCATGAGGAGCAGAGATGGGGCACTGTGCAAGATACTTGGAAGAAAAATAAAAATACTATGAGTTATAATAGGTCCATGTATCAAAACCGAAGACTTTTAAAAAGACCTATACATATTTTAGTCACTTGGCTTGGTAGCTAAGATGCAATTGATATAAGATCACTGAATGAAGAAGTAATGGCAATACATGCTGTTTTCTGTGAGCTCACTTTTTTTTATTGTTACACCTAACTTGTCTGTTGGCTTTGCTTTTGTTTATGTCAGGACCATGGCAACAAAACGTGACTATGGTATGATTTCAACATACACTGTTCTATTCCATACAACTGATTAAAATATTATGAATCTGTGAAGTTCTCTATTTCTTGTTCTCAGATGTTATAACACATGGTACTACAAGGTCATTACAACAGCTTCGTGGTTCGTCTTGTGATGTCTTCATTACCATCGTAATTGCCTACTCCCAATCTAAAACAAATTTGCACTCATGTATCTAACAGAGCTGGTACCTTTATATAAAGTACTGTTCATATCATTATCATGGTTTTAATTATTAGAGTGCCTCAAAAGGAAAAGCAATTTATTACCAAATAGAATTGCAACATTAATGGCAATGTTAGTTCTGTCATGCTGCAAGCCTGCCAGCAATACCCGAAGGGTCTGAATGCATATGAATACATGCCCCTCCATGTTTTGCTTAATTAGAAAGTTCCTTGTTTACAAGATAGGAAATACTTAAATACGTGAATCTGGAAAATGAAAAATATGTTATCATACATCCTACAGTATGTATGTTCATAGGTTATAGGCAGTATTATGGGATGGGGGTTGAGTTTTCTGTTTAGTAAAATAAAATATAAGGTTTTATTTTTACTTTGAAGCCTGCTCATTTTACACACACACACATAAAAACACTTGAATTAGGATGCAAACTACATGATAGAAATGGAAGACTGGACATATAATGTGTCTGAACAAATTAGAAACCCCTGTGGAAAAAGTAAATATTATTTCAATTCTGAGATCATTCAGGTACTAAAAGCAGTTTATCATATATACTTGTTATAAGTTGACTTCATGCATAAGTCAATGGCAGGTTTGGAGGCAGAAATAGTAGAGTGGTGACACCTCAGGTATGATCAGCCTTGGCTGCCAGCACAGTTTTCTCCTTCAAGGCATTCAGAAAGGCCAGAAGCAGCACCATAGTGAAGAGAGTAGAAGAGATCAGTGCTTCTTTTAGGTTTTCCCAAAATGGACTGAAGTTCTCACTTTTTAACACTCTACTCAGACCGTTGTGTGTGTGGGGGGGGGGGGGTATAATACAGTACCACATTGACCTGCAGGTGATAACATAGTTTTTTATCCAAATTTTAGTTAAAAATACATGTGTTCTCAGCTATAGACATGTCTATGTGTCATTGCATGCATGTACACACACCTTCCAGTAGCCTGTTGACTTATGAATTTCGAAGGACATTCTTAGGCAAGGGATACTCAGAAATAGTTTCACCATACAGCCTACAGGGAATCATTGGCAGTTGCCAATCTAAGTACTAACTAGGGCTGACTGCTTAGCTGCCAAGATCATTTGTGATCTGGTGCCTTTAGGAAATTTAGACTTCCTAAAATTACCATGCCTAACCATATACAGTGTTATTTTCATATATACTTCTTTATAAAGCCACATGCTTGTATTTCTAAAATGTCCTTTTGAGAATTACAAGTTTAACTGCTCATCTTGATGGTAGTAGAATTCCAGAGGATAGAAAAAACTTGAAGAAATCTGATCTAAAAAATTTGGAGAATCTCAACTTACCAGCCTATTGTTAACCCAATTGAAAGCAGTGCTGTTGTTGGTATCTGTCTTATTGATCCTATTTATCTTTGTTACTCAGATATTGCTATGTGTGCCTTAAATTCAAATCTTGATTGGTCTCCTGAAATTCCTCCTAAAACATTCTCTGTTGCTGGAAGCTGAGAGCAAGCCACACATCTAAGATTTGGGAGAAGACCCTGTGAGAACAGTACAGGAGTGTTCTCTTTTCTCTTATAAGTCCACCTATCAAACACAAGCATGAAATCACACTTTTTAGAATGGCATGACAAGAATGGTTAAAGCAGCTTTTAAAGAGGGGAAAGTAAACACTCTTTTTTCTTACATTTGTAATGCAAGTGGCTGTTCGGTCCATCCTTAACAGGCTGGTTAAAAATCATATCAGTGCATTAAAGATACAATTGATACCCACTTTAAGTCATTGACTAATTTGTGAAAATAATTAATTTCTGAAAGTTTTTTTTTTTATTTTTTAGGCAGCCTGCTTCTGCGAAGTGGTATGACCGAAAGGACTATGTCTTTATTGAGTTCTGTGTTGAAGACAGTAAAGATGTTAATGTAAATTTTGAAAAATCCAAACTTACGTTCAGGTAAGCAGTCTGAAAGCTGATTATGAACAGAGACTATGTCTGCTTGAGTAAAATTACTGTTTTGAGTTTATATGTGTGTTTTTTTCTCCAATTTTCTGCAGTTGCCTTGGAGGAAATGATAACTTCAAGCATTTAAATGACATTGAGCTTTATAATTCTATTGATCCAAATGTAAGTTGCCTGACTTTCTCTACCTCCTGCTTCCCTTTAGTACGTCACAATAGCAGTAAGGCTGTATGTTGTGTCAGCCCATAACTTAATAGGTGATTATTCTTGGCTGTCATTTATGTGTAGTTCTGTCAGAAAGCTGTCAAAACATATGGGCTGATGGAAAAAATAAAGTGATATTATCTGTGTATTGGTATCTAGTAGCCAGTGTTTTGACCTCATGTGCTTTTTCTGCATATGCATGCTTAATTGCAGTATTTCAAATTTTGGGTAATTGCCTTTTAATTTGGTAATCACTTTATGGTACTGACACTGTTCAAGGCATTTGAGTTGCCTTTGTCATTTTACATACTGAAGTTATTTGCTGTCCTGCCAGATCCCGCATTCTATTCAGAAAAAAACTACAGTGGAAATAAGATTGCAATAATAATAATAATAATAATTGCATTATCACATTTTCATAACTATATTTATATTACCAGTAAAGACATTTTTGTCTAAATATTATTGATTAAGTTCAATCCATTTTAATACAATTTGAGGCCATTAGAAACAGGGCTTGAGCTTGTTTTGTGCCTTCATGACCACTAATAGCAATCTTATTCCATATTTTCTTGCCAAGATTTATTCAGAGGAGGCTTATCATTCCCTTCCTTTATTTATTTGATTAATGGTTGATTGATTAAAAACCTTGCCTTTCTCTTTGGATAAGATCTGTAGTGACCTTTAGGGTGAGAGTGTATGACTTGTCCAGGATCATCTAGTGGATTTGAACCCAGGTTTTCCAGAGTTCTAGCCACCCCTTCAAACCACTACACCATCCTGGCTTCTCTTCAGGGCTGGTTGAACAATGACAATTTAATAATTCCAGACTTTTTTTTTTACAAACCTCATTCCATTTGTCTAAATGGACTAGGAGGGAAAGCTGCTTTTGTTGATTCTCACTGTAGATCAGGCCCTATGTAACTGAATGTTTCTTCAGTGTGCACCTAGAAAGCTGGTACATTAGCAGTTAGACCAGTGCTGGAGAGTTTGTGCTTATTTTGTTGTGGTTGTTTTGTTTGTAATAAAGGAGCTTGCAATCACGTTGGCCCCTATCTGCAGCCTAAAATGAAACATTTTCTGTAAAAACTAGGCATATGTCTATTCTAGAGGAACATTTCTTTCTTTTCAGGAATCAAAGCATAAAAGAACAGACAGATCTGTCCTATGTTGTTTACGAAAAGGGGAATCTGGCCAATCATGGCCACGGTTAACAAAAGAGCGGGCAAAGGTGAGATTTTATTATATAATATCTCTGTGTCTCAGAGTTTTTTAGCAGGCCTCAAACTCTGCTCTTCTGAGTTAGCAAACCCTTCATGCACAAGAGCACATAAAAATTGTCACAAGCAGCCACATGCCTGCTTTCTCTTGAATTGTAGCATGTATCTAATAGTTGTCTCTCAATCTCTTTACCCTCTCAGATACATCTTAAAACCATGCATTTGCACACATAGACATAACATAGCTGGTTAGAATGGCATGCAGTAAGAGATGTCAGTAAGGACTGGTGATAGAAATCTTTGAGAGAAAGTAGTAGCCCTGCCAGTTCTTGGCTGATGAGGCTCCTGTTCTGTGTATCCTGTGTAAGTTTGATAACACATCTTAACCCAATGGTTTGAAAGTCTAATGTGTAAATAAAAGCCTAAATGATAGTAAACAGACATTCCTTGCTATTGTCATGACCCCCTTCAACTTTGTAGGACCTTGAGAAGGATCCAAATTGGGGGAAGTGATCTCTCTCGTTCTATAGCCCTAAACTTAGATTTGGAAACAGGAAGGGTTTTTTGGGTTTTCAGAGGGGAGGGCAACATGAAAGAACCCAAGCGGAAGAAAAAGAAGAGAAAATTGTAGACGCAACAAGTATAGGATTTAGTCTAAAATTCGTATAGTTTCCTAAAGGGTAGAAATGCTCTTTGAATAGAATGAAATAGAGAAACATGGTGCTGTTGAGAGATTCTAGACGTTTTTGTGAAGGTGCCAACCTGTCCCACTCATGGTCTCCTGCTATACTTGCATATTAATTTGTTTTTATATCCACAGCTCAATTGGCTCAGTGTGGACTTCAACAACTGGAAAGATTGGGAAGATGATTCAGATGAAGATATGTCCAATTTTGATCGCTTTTCTGAAGTAAGTGGGCCTTAAACAGTTGCTGATAATTTGGGATGTGTTTGATAGTTGTTGTGAAAAAGAGTCCTAAGTATATTAAAAACAAAAAAACCAAGATTTTAATTTTTAATATATTTTGTAATTTAGATGATGAACAACATGGGTGGCGATGAAGATGTAGACTTGCCAGAAGTAGATGGAGCAGATGATGTGAGTAGCTGCCTGTTATATACACTGAACTTTTTAGTGTCCCCTTTTAGGAGAATGTTAATACATAATATATATTCGTTTGTATCATCACTGTTGAAAACTGAACTAAATTTCAATTATTTTATGTTCACTTTGGAATAGGAGCATTTGCTTTGGAATGGAAACATGTATCCCTTGTGCATCTCTCTGTTAAGACTTGATACCTTGAATGCAGTAGCAAATACATCTTTAAGCCTCATTCTCAAATTCTCTTTGCTGCTAACATGAAATATGTTGAACTCCGTATCAGACCAAAACTAGAGATTTGAGATACCTCAACAATTGCCTGTGGGGATCAACATCATAATTTTCCAGATTGCCTAATTTAAAAGCAGATGTATTGTACCTTAGAACCTGGCCTTATCTGCTAACCTTTTCTTTTCTTTTTACAGGATTCACCAGACAGTGATGACGAAAGTAAGTTGATTATTGTTTGTTTCGTATGTATTTGCCACATATGCCTAAAGTTCCCCCAAATGTCAGGCTCTTATAAATATTTATCAGATTGTGCCTTCAATACTATGTTGTCATGCACTGAAGAGTCCTGACCTTATTCTTCAGCTGAAGAAGGGGGAGGGTTTGAGGACTCCTTTTCTTCACAGGAATGTTCATTTGTATTTTGTCACAAGGAGAGCGGCCTATGAGGCTGCCCTGCTGTGCTAATGTTTCTGGAAGGGAATAAGTCCTCTGGGGTTCTGCATTAACAATGGAGCAGCTAATTCCCTGCTCTTCTACAACAGAAGTGATTCAGCACATGGTGGAAGTTGTGGTAAACTTATATTTTACCTTTGATTAGTCACCTGCTGACTTTAGTTTTCTAGAGCAGCATGCAATAATTTAAACAAATAAAAATATCCTGAAATAATAGAAGAACATAAGAAATGAAATGAAATAAAACAGCACAGAAAAATTTAAGAACATTAAAAAGCTGCATTTATCTCATAAGACTAATGAGTGTATTACCACACCTTTGGAAGTAGGACTATTTTTGGGTGAGGTATTTTGTTGTTTACAGTACATTTTGAGCATTAGTTTGCCACATTCATCTTTTTCTTCTTTCAGAAATGCCAGACCTGGAATAAAAGGACCTGATTCGTGTTGGGGTTTGGGGAAAGAACTTCATCACAACATTTCATAATTGAGATAAGAATTCCTGAGTTGATAGCTCTAAAGGCAGAAAAAATACATCCTTTAATTCATCTTCAACCTGTTTTAAGCAGCTTCATTGATTGATGCATACCATTGTTCAGGGCAGTCTTAAGCTACGTGAGGCAATAATGTTATGCATGAAAGTTTTTCCAGACTTCCAAAAACAAAACAAAAAACTAAAACCAGACAAACATTTGAGGTATAGGCAATCGATACAAAACAGTTGCAATAAAAGGGTTTACAAACGCCTCTTTGCCTCATCATAAGATATTGCAATGGGAAAACTCTCAATTGACATGAAGTGGTAAACCTATGCTTTTCCCCTCACATTATGGTCTACAAACAACTAAAGTTTCAGATTTTACACCTGGAACAGAACTGGCTGAAGCAATATTTCAATTGGCTTTCAAAATCTAAACTGGTAACATGCTGTACCTCTAGGGGTGTCTTCAGGGTATGTTCCACTAATGTTTAATGCTCTTCACTTTGTTGTATTTAATCACTAGTTAGTGTTCAAAGTATCCTAGCTAAAACTAGCAACCCCTTTAAAACTTAAAATGGGTGAAGCCTGTACATTTGGTTGTTTGATCCTCAAAGCTCTTGCATCTCTTAATGCGGAGGGATAAGAGAGCGTGTACGTCGTTGCTTGTCAATCTATACATTTAGACCAAATTGTATTTGCACTGTTGGTATGAAAGCGAGTGACAAAAATGTTAATAATACACTATTCAATCTCTTTTTGGGTTTTTTTTTTTGACCAGCTTATGATAAGCCTGAAAACCTCAATTTGTGTTGAGAGCAGTGGGGATTTTTTAATGTCTACATTCTTTCTAATAAACTGTTGAAGACTCCATGGCTGTCAACTGTCTGGCTGGCTGTAACTTCATGTATTCTTACTGTTTGTTGGAATGAAATACTTTTATTTCTAGTTGGAATAATAGTGTGCGAATACTTCATCTGCTTGAAGAAGGAAAGTTGTAATATTCCCAAACGAGCTTTTAAAAAAGAAAATAGGAACTGTACATTGTGGGTACGCTGGCAACAGTTTAAAGAAAAAGTGTTGTGATTTGACTAAAATAAAAAAAAAAGTTTTGTCCTCCTTTAAAATGTTGAGCTTCTGCATGTCACATTTGATTTCTGCATTGCTTTTTAAAAAGTTCTTCAGTTAAGATATGTTATGCTGAGATGGAAGTTCATAGACTATTTTGGTGTAGAATTGAAATACTGAGAAGAGCATTCCTAAATTCATGTTTCAGTAAAAAAAAAATCCTCCCCAATGTCTTTTTGTTGACCTCCCAGATGCACTCACGTCAATGTGTTTGGCTGTTTGTATCCAATGTCTAGAGTTTAGTTGTAACCAACAGATTCATGTTCTAAGAAGGCCAACTGAGGTATTTTGGAATAAAATTACTTGGAATTCAAAGTAGAAGTTCTTTCCTGACCAGATTTTGTTTTAATAGTCAAGCGATACAGAGAGCCATAGAAGGCCATCAAATATGAGACTGGAGTAGGAATAATACTATCACAAATACTTCTGAATAATTCCCCCTTCCTGACTTCAAACACACGCGAAACAGTTGGTGTTGGCTTTTCCAGGTTGTGCCTCACAGTCATATTGAATCTGAGTGCTTTCACTCATGTGAATTAGCATAAGAGTGCACACTTTGTGAGCTGAAACAAGAATGGGGCAGAGTGGTATTGGAAGTTCAGATAAAAAATATGAGCAGAATGATGAAGATGTGGAGGAGGAGGTGGCTAACTAGTACAGAGTAACAGTTGGAAAAACTCAGGAAACACCAAATATGCTATCTCACAGTTAATATCATGGTGTGCCACTTGTGAGTTTTCAAAACTGGTATGTTTTTTGTCACCAAATAGAATCCATGGTAATATACCTGGTGGTGTCTGGCTCACACTTCCATTCAGTAGCTTGCCTGGATGGACACACAAACTTATCAATATGCCTGGTTAAAGTTGGAATTGCAGCTCTATGTCTTTTGTAGTGTTTGCTGCAGTTTGACACTATTTCATGGTTCATTCTTGTCAGGTTATCACGGTTTTAGCCATTGCAGTGTCTGAAAGCAGAAAGTACAGGTTTGATTGTTCGTTCAGTCGCACACAGTGGCACACCTCATTGTCAGGTGCTTTCTATCACATAGCCGAAAACTTGCAGAATATGAAAAAAAATCTGGCTTACTACCACAAATAGAGCCAGTTTGGATACATGCTTGGATAGTTTGAATAGTGCAACCCAACAAATCAACAGTTGTTTAACTCAACACTCCTCATCATTGACTGTGCTGGTTTTGACTGATGACAATTGCAGTCAAGCAATATCTGGAGGGCTGCATTTTCCTCACTCCTCAATTCCTGCCTTCTGCTGTTTTGCAGGGCTTGGAGAATATGACTCCCTTCACTAAATCCCTGTGCCCATCATTCCAACCTCTGTAGAATTCCTCTGCCACCTCTATATACAATGACATCAATATTTATTTATCGTGTCAGAAGCGAATTGAGAATGCAGTTATATATAATGCATTAAAAAACCACAAAGTTAAAAACTTGCCATTGTACTAAATATCCTTTGACCAGAAGCTAGCCACTTCAAGTGCCTCTGGTGTCGCTGTAAGAAGGTCTTCCATTGTGTATGTGGCAGAGCACAGACTGCATTTTAGAGGTGGTCTGGGGTTTGTTCTCCACACTCGCATGTCATGGACTCCACTTTGAAACCCCATGTCTTAAGACTGGCTAGGCATCTTGTGGTACCAGTGGTACCAGAGGGCAATCTGTTCAGCACCTTCCAAGTTGCCCAATCTTCTGTGTGCCCAGGAGGGAGTTTATCATCCACTATTAGCCACTGATTGAGGTTCTGAGTTTTAGCCTGCCGCTTTTTGACTCTCTGCAGATCTTAGAAAACTATGTTGTGATTTAAGATGTTGGTATGCTGGCTGATATCCGAACAGAAGATGGGCTGGAGATGTCAATACCTTGGTCCTTTTATTACTGGCTGCTACTTCCCAATGGGTATCAGGTGGTGCAATACTGGCTAAACATTATAATTTCTTCAGCGATGTAGAGTGTAGACATCCGGTGGTAATGCATCATGTCTCATTAAGAGCCGCATCCACTGTTTAAGTGGACATGCGTATTCAACAGAAGAGTAGCAAAGTGCAAAGGCAGATGTCTTCACTGTGTCTGGCTGTGATCCCCAGGTTGTGCCAGTCAGCTTTTGTAAGGTATTATTTCTGGAACCCACTTTTTGCTTGATATTCAAGCAGTGCCTCTTATAAGTCAAAGCATGGTCTAGAGTAACTCCCAGACATTTTGTTGTGCTCCAGTTGGATTTCTTCCTGGGTAATCCCCAGAGCTCAAGGTGCTTGTCTGTTCTTAAGATGAAAAGCACATGTCTGCATTTTAGATGGATTAATAATCAGCTGGTTTTCCCAGTAATAGGCAGTAAGAGTACCTAAAGCTTCAGAGAACTTCTGTCCAACCATTTCAAATCTCCCTGCACGAGTGGTGATGGCACAATTGTCAGCATAGATGAAACTCTCTGTCCCTTCTAGCAGTAGCTATCATTTGTGTAGATGTTAAACATTGAAGGAGCGAGCATGTTTCCCTGAGGCAGGCCGTTCTTCTGTTTTCACCATCTGCCCCATGGAACAAGTGAAGAACTTTGGCCCAAAAGCAAGGTGCTGGCTGCTGAAGCTGATGAACAACAGTGGAAATGAGCCTTACTTTTCAAAGAAAAACAGGCAATGTAAAGGTCCTAGACATTTCCCCTCCAAGCATGCTCCATGGTGGCTTTCCTGCCAACACGAATATAAGCCAACGCACCTAATTTTACCACAAAAACTGGAAAAACCTATTGACTTGAGGGTGGGAAATGCACCAACTACTGGTAAATTTCAAAATAAAAATAGATACAAATAAAATTACATTAATTGAGGCATCAGTAGATTAAATGTTTTTGAATATTTACATAAAATTGTAATTTAAGATAAGACTGTCAAACTCTGATTAAACCATTATTCTAACCTTCTTCAATGTAAATATGGTTATGTATCCTTCCAATAATAATAAAGAGAGTAAAATTATAAATGTAATAATAAATAATAATAGAAGAGTAAAATAATGGAAATGTAATAACAGTAATAATAGAGTAAAATAACTAATAATAACAATAATAAATAGAATAAAATAATAAATGTAATAATAACAGCAATAAATGTAATAATAGAGTAAAATGATAAATAATTTTAACTGGAGTATACGCCAAGGGGGACTTTTTCAGCCCCAAAAAGGGGCTGAAAACTAGGTTTATACTCAAGTATATACTGTGTGTGTGTGTCTAATATATATATTATATTTTGTCGCTTATTTGTTCATTCACTTCCAACTATTCGTGACCTCATGGACCAGCCCATGCTAGAGCTCCCTGTCAGCCATGGCCACCCCCAGCTCCTTCAGAGTCAAGCCAGTCACTTCAAGGATAACATCCATCCATCTTGCCCTTGGTCAGCCCGTCTTCCTTTTTCCTTCTATTTTATAATCTAATATATAAACATTTATTGGGGCTCAACAGGAAAGGGCTTGCCTGGCTGAAAAAGTTTGAGAACCTTGATGTCTAAAAAGAAGTTTCTGAGGACCTCGTGTGGCACATAAGGGAAGTACTGGCTAGAGTTTGTGAACACATTGTGTGCTTTCACGTTACTTCCGGCTTATGCCAACCCTAGGGTGAATTTATCACAAGGTTTTCTTGGCAAGATTGGTTTAGAAGGAGTTTGCCATTGCCTTGCTGCGAGGCTGTGTGACTTGCCAAAAGTCACCCAATATGTTTCCAGTCATAGTCCAGCACTCAAACTACTTCACCACATTGGCTTCTGTGTGTGTAAACAGTGAGACAGAATTGATACCACAAAAAACATAGTCACGTAATTTCTGCTGTGCTTGCCGTGTGAACAAAAACTCAGATGCCGTCACATGAGACTCCCATGTAGCATGCATATGAAAAGACATCCCATTCGTCTCACACTTCTCAAAATCTGTTTTGGATAGCCCTCATGTAGACAGAATTGGCAATAATATATGTTCCTGGAATGTTAAAAATGTTCTGATCCAAGATTATTTCTAGATAGTGGAAGTACTCCATTTTTCAGGGAGAAAATCTAGGAAATGCCTTTGTCCCTCACCTCATTACTATTTCTATCTGCTATTTCTTTTCAGGCCCCCTTTTCTCTCTTACTGGTTTTTCTTTCCATGTTTAGCTTGGGGAAAAGGGGCTGAGAAGGGTGCATGATAACCATGTTAAACATCTGAAAGGATGCCACATTGTTTTCTGTTGCCCTGGAGATTAGGACACAGAATAATGGATTCAAATTGCAGGAAAAAAAGATTCCAGCTAAACTTTAGGAATTACGACTTGATGGTAAGTTCTGTTCAGCAGTGGAATGTCTTGAAGTCCAGCGGAGTCTTCTTCCCTGGAGGTTTTTCATCAGAGGCTGGATGGCCATCTCTTGGGAGTGCTTTATGTGTTCCAAATGGAGTTGGCCTATGAAGTCTCTTCCAACTTTGATTTTATGGTTTAAACTTTCCCTCTACTCTTACCATTTGCTTGCTTATTTATTTATTTATTTATTTATTTATTTATTTCATCTACTTATACCCTGCCCTTCTCACCCCGGGGGGGACTCAGGGCGGCTTACAGGGAAGGCACAATTAGATGCCCAAATCACACAACAAACAATACAAAATATAACAATTCAACAATTAAAATAAAACATCAATACCTAATAAAATCATAAAAACTATCTCATGTCAGAGTCCATATATCAGAGTCCATATATCCATTCCATTCCATTGTCCTTGTCTATCGACAGGTCCTTTAGTTAGTTGTCAGCATGGCCAAAAGCTTGGTCCCACATCCAGGTCTTTAGTTTTTTCCTAAACGCTAGAAGGGAAGTCGTCGATCTGATCTCCCCGGGGAGTGAGTTCCACAGGTGGGGGGCCACCATTGAGAAGGCCCTGCTCCTCGTCCCCGCCAGCCTCACTTGTGCCACTGGTGGGGTCGAGAGCAGGGCCTCCCCAGAAGATCTTAAACTTCGAGGTGGGATGTAGAGGGAGATCCGTTCGGACAAATACACTGGGCCGGAACCGTATAGGGTTTTGTAGGTCAAAACCAGCACTTTGAATTGTGCTCGGAATTGGATCGGCAGCCAGTGGAGCTGACGCAACAGGGGGGTGGTGTGCTCCCTGTACGCCGCTCCGGTGAGCAATCTGGCTGCTTCTCGCTGGACTAGTTGAAGTTTCCGAGCAGTCTTCAAAGGCAACCCCACGTAGAGTGCGTTGCAGTAATCCAACCAAGATGTGACAAGAGCGTGGACCACCATGGCCAGATCCGACTTCCCAAGGTACGGGCGCAGCTGGCGCACAAGTTTTAATTGTGCGAAAGCTCTCCCGGCCACCCCTTTAATCCCTCAGAAAGAATGTATGCACTTCTTTCTGAGGGATTAAAGTGGTAGGGTATAAGTAAATGAAATAAAATAAATAAATAGGCAAATGGTAGCATACATGAATTTCTGTGTGTATGTACATTCCTGTTCCTCTTCTGAATGTGTGAAAGTAAAAAAAAAAGAATAGTTTGCAATGCATCCAGCTCTTGCATGCTTGGAATCTGCCCTGTGTTTTCACAATCCCTTTTCAGACCTTTGCAGTAACCAGACTAAGCCCAGAAATAGAGTCAGTGTTCATGGTGCAAGGAGAAGGAGGCAAAGCTCACTGGCACTGCCTCCCCACATTCAGCCCATACATGCATGAATAGAGTTACTGTCTGTCTCCAGCTGATGTCATCTCACACAGAAATGATGAGTAACTGGCATGGATGGCATCTTCCATTCCCATCCTCACTCTGTCCCTTCAGAACAAGTGTAATAATTGCAGTATGATTGAACAGCTATCATTCTGAAGGGATTTAACTCTTTCTTACTTGGAATAGAGACTCAGAATCAAACCACTACGAGACCATCCAGACAGTACCTTCATCCCAAGAGCTTCCACAGCAAACAGGAAGGTGGCCAGATGCTGTTCCCTGTAAGCATGGAAGCAATCGCTACAAAAGGCAAAAAACATGAGATTTCCAGGTGTGGGATTATCACTGTTTTGAGCCAAATACCTGGATCTTCGCATGTCTGTATGTCCTTGAAATCGGAAATCATGGGATTTTTTTCTCCGGGTTTGTTCCTGGGTTTTAGATGTTTGTTCCTGATTGGTTGGTTCCTGAAAAGAAGGTGACACTTGAGTAGAAGACAAAAATTTTGTTTGTTTGCCAGAAACTTCATGAAACGTGTGGAGGGAACATTTTCTCTGGCCAGGACAAAGTTAGGTTCTTGTGGGTTTTTTCGGGCTATAGGGCCATGTTCTAGAGGCATTTCTCCTGACATTTCGCCTGCATCTATGGCAAGCATCCTCGGAGGTAGTGAGCTACCTCACTACCTCTGAGGATGCTTGCCAAGATGCAGGCGAAACATAGTGATTCCAGCCATGAAAGCCTCCGACAATACACAGGACAAAGTTGTGCCCCCCAGTCACGTACATCTTTTCACAAGACAAGCAATCGGGAACAGCCATGTATAACCCAGGAACAGCACCCTGTTGTTGGATGCCACAAGTGCACAACCAATTCTGTCTGAAAAGATGGCCAGGCAGCCAGGTTCTAAAAAGTGCCAATAATTAGAAAGTTCTGTTCCTGGCATAAAAGTGTGTTCCTGTTTGATTGTGCAGTGCTTACTCGGGCAGAAGTGGTCCTACCCTGTAAATTTTGTTTGTGTGGTAGATACTTCATGAAATGTTTGGAGAACTTTTGCAGTAATCTGCTACAGTGATTCTCCGCATATCTGCATCTTGAAGGTTTCTTTTTTAATAAAGCCGAAGTTTCCAGTGGAAATCCCGCAGTGGCCATCTTGGGAGCCTAACAAAGCAAAATCTACACTTGATCTTAGCCAAAAGGCCGAGAAGCGAAAAGCAAAGTCTGGACAACAGATGCAGAAATCCTGGGACCAACAGGTCTGGGTGGACTCCAGAAGGGGGCCTAGACCAGTGTTTCTCAATCTGGGGTTGGGACCCCTGCAGGGGTTGTGAGGGGGTTTTCAGAGGGGTTGCCAAAGACCATCAGAAAACACATATTTCTGATGGTCTTAGGATCCCCTTTGGCATAGTTGTTTGGGTTCACAGTGCTCGCTGGATGTAGGTGAACTACATTTCCACTAAATCACTGTCAATTCACCCAAGTCCCTCCAGTATTTTCTCTTGATCATGGGGGTTTTGTGTGGGAAGTTTGGCCCAATCCTATTGGTGGGGTTCAGAATGCTCTTTGATTGTAGGTCAACTATAAATCCCAGCAACTACAACTCCCAAATGTCAAGGTCTATTTTCCCCAAAGTCCACCAGTGCTCACATTTAGACATAATGAGAATGAGTGCCAAGTTTGGTCCAGATCCATTATTGTTTTAGTCCACAGTGCTCTCTGGATTTAGGTGAACTACAACTCCCAAACTCAAGGTTCATGCCCACCAAACCTTTCCACTATTTTCTCTTGGTCATTGGGGTTTTGTGTGGGAAGTTTGGCCCAATTCTATCGTTGGTGGGGTTCAGAATGCTCTTTAATTGTAGGTGAACTATAAATCCCAGTGACTACAACTCCCATCCTGGATATCAGATATTTACATTACGTTTCATAACAGTAGCAAAATTCCAGTTACAAAGTAGCAATGAAAATAATGTTATGGTTGGGGGTCACCACAACATGAAGAACTGTATGAAGGGGACACGGCATTAGGAAGGTTGAGAAACACTGACCTAGACAGAGAAGGATAGCCCATTTTATGGGGGGAGGGGGAGGAGATTGAAGGAGGAAACCCATTTTCACTGGTTATTCCCCTTCCTCCTCCCCAGTTGTTTTGATGGTGGCAACATGGATGGGGAAATAACAAGAAAACTGGGAAATGGTTTAACTTCTTAAACCCCGTAAAATGGACTATCCTTTGCTGTCTAGACCCTCTTTTGGCCTCCATCCAGATAATGGAATAGTTCCTTGTTATTTGTTGTTGTTGTTGTTGTTGTTGTTGTTGTTATTATTATTATTATTATTATTATTATTATTATTATTATATCCAGTAGTGACTTGAGTGTTGGACTATGACTGTGAAGAACAGAGTCAAAATTCCTGCACAGGCATGGAAACTATGGGGTGACGTTGGACAAGTCACACTATCTCAACTTCAAAGAGGCAAAGGCAAACTCCCTATGAACCCATATTGTCACAAATATCCTGTTATAGAGTTGCTCTAAGTTGGATAGGGCTTTAATGTGCACAAAAATACATTCTGAAGGAAAACAATACATTTTGCCCCTTCCTTTTGAAAAATGCCTTAGATCAAAGGAGTCCTGCTATCCATTGTGCAGAATAAATATAAATATGAACTGAGCATAGAAATTGCTGAAATGGATTCCCAAGTTGAAGCCACTCTAGCAACCACTAGGAGGCAATCTATACTTATTTGACCCAGGTTTCCGATGTGACAATGTTTGGCAGAATGTTCCTCCAAAAGAAAATTAACAGCTTTACACAGAGAAGATCTAAACATGAGAGGGATTCCAGACTTTCTTTCTCCCTGTGTGTTAGATTTCTATCTGTCCCTAAGAATGCTTTTTCAAGAGTTTCTGCCATCTCCTAAAACCCCCTTCCTCTGTTGGCTGGCTTCCTAAATATTTTTAGTCTGGAATAATGCTTGCAATAATTTTCAGATCTCAATCAAACCCTGCAATGTTATCACTCCAACTCAGAAAAAATCATGCTCTCTCACAGACTCTTGCAACTTTTTGCAGAGCCTGAAGTAACCCTAATTGAGAAACTGATTTAAAAGCAGGCTTCGCACTTCCACCTGGGCTAGATCTTTGTCTTGAATGGATTTCAATCCAAAAGTAATGCTAATTGCCTTCTTGCTTAAAAAAACGAAATCAAGAAAATTCAAAATGCCCACTTCCATTCAAAAGAGTATAGAATGACTAAGCCTGCATCTGCACTGTAGAAATATTGCAGTTTTACACCACTTCAGATGTCATGGTTCAATGCTTTGCATCCTGGGATTTGTAGTTTGGTGAAGCACCAGAACTTGTGCCATGCTAGATCTGCCCAAAGTAGACCACATCATGAGAAGAAAGGAAAGCTTAGAGAAGACAATTATGCTGGGGAAAGTAGAAGGAAAAAGGAAGAGGGGCCGACCAAGGACAAGATGGATGGATGGCATCCTTGAAGTGACTGGCTTGACCCTGAAGGAGCTGGGGGAGGTGACGGCCAACAGGGAGCTCTGACGTGGGCTGGTCCATGAGGTCATGAAGAGTTGGAAGCGACCGAACGAATGAACAACAACAACAGATCTGCCCATCTTTAAGACAGAAGAGGGGAACTTCTGACCTTCCAGATGTTTGGCTTAAAAGTTTCCACAGTCGGACTATTTGGCCATGATGAGAAGGATTAATTGAATTTGGAAATAAAACATTTGCAGGGCCAAAGATTCCCCATCCTTGCTTTCCATGATTGAAAATCACGCCACTTTTCATATGAATTGCAACTCCCATCAGCCCCAGTCATCATGGTGTGGAATCCTGGGAACTGCAGTTCATCAACATCTGGTAGACTGCACAATTCCCACCCACAGTGCTAGTGGAAACGTTGTACTTTTATTACAATGACCTAAACATCCTTTCCCCTCTAAAAAGAGATTTTTGAAAATAAAGCATCAAAAACAGCCTGCAGAAAAGGGGCAACTTCAGTTGACACAGGTGTCTCCTAATGAGGTTTCAAGAAGACTTAAAATGTCAAATTTCAAAAGCCACAAACACATAATATCATCAACTAAAAGGCGTGAGATGGAAAGGAATGTTTTCTGTTTGAAGACTGTATTCATTTTTTCGAAGGGGTCTTCTACTATATAGATGATATCATCCGCGTAGGCGCATAGTTTATATGACTCCTTTCTTATTCTCGTACCCACTAAATTTTTGTCCGTTCTTATGTCGATTATTAGGGTTTCCAAGGCCATAATAAACAGCAATGGGGAGAGAGGGCAACCCTGCCTGGTCCCTCTCTCTATGTAAATGCTTTCCGTCATCTGCCCGTTTACCATTATCTTGGCTTCCTGCTTGTCGTAGATTGATCTAGAATTTACCCCTTATTTACCAACCCCGCACTTTTGACTGCAGATCTCCCCCCCCCCCCCCAAGCTCCTTCTTGATCCACTTATGTTGTTATCAAAACCTTAATTTAAAAAATGAAGACTGTATTCATAGGCTGCATGGCTGGGCGGCAGTCTGGGGCCCTTTCCCAACCCAGGAGTATACTGCTATGATTCCACTTTAGCTGCATCCTATGGAATCTTCCTGTGTTTGTTTGTTTGGTCAGTGGCCCTAGAAGAGATTCCTGGCTGAGAATCCTAAAGATCCCTGCTTAAACAACCAACTCCAGGATTCCATAGGATGCAGATGTGGCATTTAATATTTAATCACTCTACCATAATTATTTGGTGTGATAGGGCCACTGGCCAGTCCAGAAGAGACAGCAGCCAAGTGGATGCTGAATATCATACAGTCAGCTCTCCACATTCGTTGGGGTTAGTCCCAGTCTCTCCCTTCATCCCAAGCTTAATTCAGTTGCTACAAACTGAAGTCCCAAATGGAAAAGTATTTTGTCTTCAATTGAGTCAGAGGATAGAGAGAAGAAGAGGGAGTTTTTATGTTTATTTTATTTACACGATTTCTACCCCACCCATATCAGCCTGAAGGCGACTCAGGGCGGCGTACAAGTCAGCACAATTCAATGCCATATATATAAAAAAATACATACATTAATAAGAGTAGAAAAAAAACATCACAATGCATTTAAAAACATAAAAACAATAAACAATAAAATTTTAAAAACTATGTCTTTGTGTTCAATCCTCATCCATTCCATCATCTTAGCCATTCCTAGATCAATTTCCGATTCAAGTTTGTCTGATTATGCTGAGGTTCCGAATGCTTGCTCAAAGAGTTAACTATTTAACTTCCCAGTAAGTTCAGGAAAAAAGCAAACAGCTGAAGCCTCTACTGCAAAATGAAAATCACACGTAGTTTTCGTTTTACTAGTCCACACACTGTCTTGCCAGGGAAAGAAAATCTGCCACGTAAATGATCAATGAAGAACAAGGAGTTTACTCTTTGTAATGCAGAGCCACATATATACAGTCAGGTCAACAAGATCTTCCAGCAGCTCATGAACACAAACAATGTCCTTTGAGAGAGATCCAAGCGGTATTTGAGTGTCCATGTGGAAGATCTTCCAGCAGCTCATGAACACTAACTGTCTCTGCAAGATATTGCATAGCTAAAGCTTAAATATGTAACTGTTGTCAAAACTCCTAGGCTCAGCTAGTTTCTTGAGCATTTTCAGTTAACACACTCACCAACTGATTTTTTTTTTTACATGCCCTAACAGCCTCTCCTAGCTTTGTGTGTTCTTCATCAATAATAACTTTTGTCATCTGATGTTGCTTGGCCACATGTTTGCCGTTTTTGTCTGTGAAATATTGAATCGTATGTAATTCTAGAAAGCACGCTGGGCTTCATAAAAGAAATGCAGAAGACAAACTGTACTTAATTGTTAAAGTGAACATGAGTTTCCAATGAAGAGGGAGCTTGTCCTCATTCGCTCTGCAACCAAAGAACATCATATATTTTATAGACCTTAACTCCAAGAAAATGTTTTTGGACATCTGGGAAACTTACATGAATGTACACACAGACCACATTCACTTTTTATGTGCTTCCTCTCATTTTTCCCCCTTTGGTTTTCTATCCCTCCCTTTCCTTTGTGTTATATTTTTAAAATCAGTAACTCTTTTTTAAAAAAAAACAAAACCTTGTGCTTTCAACTGTTCCTTCTCCAAGGATCGAGACAGGAATGTGTGTGGTTAGAAATATTAATAATAATATTATAATTTTTCTGAATATGAGAATCACATGATTTCAGCACCAAGAGAACAGAAAGCTTTAATGGCATTACACAAACCACAGCAGTTGGTGGTAATTTACCCTAATTCTGTGAGTCTCCTCTGAAAACTTGTCTGCTTTCCAAACCTTTCTTTAAAAATGTTTTCCACATTTGTCAAAATGCAGATTTTTCATATGGCTTGCAACCAATTTGGAGCTGGATTCCTATGCTTTTAATAAAGACGAGACAGGAAGGAATTCCAGTAGTCACGCTTTCCCTGTTATGGAGCTCCAAAAAGGGCAGGACCATCGTCCCTTGCCAGATTTCTGTCCATTGCGGTCGTGACAATCAATAAAATAGATGGCCAACTGGAGCAGACAGTGTTTCAGCTGGCTTGTGTAACTTGCCTTAAACTGATTTGACCTACAACAACCAATAGTAGCTGCCTCTTCAAAGGAGCATCTACACTGTAGGATTAACACAGTTAAACATCACTTTCATAGCCATGGCTCAATGCTATGGAATCATGGGAGTTGTAGTTTGAAGGCTAAAGACCTTGTAAAATGATTGCTCTCATGATTCCATAGTACTGAGCTATGGTAGTTAAAATGGTATCAAACTGCATTAATTCAACAGTGTAGACCAGCGGTTCCCAATCTTTTTTTGACTGGGAACCATTTGACCAGGGACCAGACCACTCTCCAACATTAGTACCAAAAGGGTTACAAATCAGTTTTTGGTCAACTTTTGATTCGGTTTGATTATTTGTGAGGCTGATTCAGAAAACTGCATTGAATAGACTACATCAGCTCTGGTTTCTGATACAGAACATATGCCATCCAGTAGTCACCATTTGCTTGCCCACAGAAAACCATATTTAATAATCCTCAGCACTATAAAAGGGTTTTATGAGACCAGTCATTCTTGCAATGGTGCAACAATGAGGTTGCAGATCACATTTTAGTTCTTGCAGACCACTGGTGGTGCATGGACCACAGGTTGGGAACCCCTGGGTAGATGCATCCCAAGTGAAGCAAGGTTCACTGGTTAGTTCCCACAGGTCCCCATGGATCACCTGTGACCCTCAAGAAGGAAGGAAGGAAGGAAGGAAGGAAGGAAGGAAGGAAGGAAGGAAGGAAGGAAGGAAGGGGAGTGAAAGGAAGAGAGAGAGAAAATGAAGAAAAAGTTATGCAAGAAATGGAGAGAGAAGGAAGAAAGAAAGGGAGGTAGGAAAATCAGGGAAGGGGTTTAGAAAGTGTGGTGTAGTGGTTTGAACCACAGACTATGACTCTGAATCCACTGGGTGATTTTAGCCAAGTCACACTCTCTCAGCCTGAGAGGAAGACATAGACAAATCCCCTCTAAGTCTTGACAAGAAATCTCTGTCATAGGGTCACCTTATGGTCGTCCTAAATCTGAAACGACTTGCTCGTATTCAGAGCCGAGGAAACCACATCCTAGGCAGAAATGTACCTCATTAATAATAAATCATAAATGACAAAAGTCTAAATAAATTAAAAAAAACTCCCCCTAAGCCCCATTGTTTCCACAGAAATTACCATGGGGAGACATCTGGCTTTCCTCTATGGTCAGATCTACTGTACGAATCATTGTTTTTCCTCAATTATGTAATTCCGTTGCCATTGGAAACGGGGGGGGGGAGTGGTTGGAGAGACCCTCAGCAGCAGCATTACCCGCATTCCTTTCTTCATTAGTGATCTAGGTAAGAAAGCTGAACTGCGTCTCTTTGTTGTGCATTGAATGAGTGCTGAGCAGAAACAGAGATGACACAAGCCAGCATGTAGAAAATAGCATTTTTTCAGTTTGCCTCAGATTTACTGGGATATGATCCCAGTCCTTCCCAAAAAGACTTGGAAAGATTGTGAATTATTTTGCAAGTTGATTCAAGGCTTGGAAAATTATGACAGTTAACATCTAACATTTGACTTCCTGTATGCGTGCATGCTTTCAAGCCCCCTGTCAATGATGGCGACACCGTGAATGTCATAAAGTTTTTCTCAGGCAAGGAAAACTCAAGAGGTGGTTTTGCCAGTGAAAATCATGAGGTTGCTATAAGTCAACAGATGACTTGAAAGCACAGACATACCATCATCATGACATGCCAAATAGATTGCACATGTGCACATCCTTGCCAAGTTTTGAAGGCTTCCAGGGACCTTAATCTGGCTTTCATTCCTTCCACCATTCATTCATTGTACAGAGTTGGCCACGAAGTAAGGTGACAAAGAAGTGAGATTCAGGCATTCTTCTCCAACCCTAGCACCATACCTACCACTACGTATTGTTGCTGTATACCAGGCATGGGCAAACTTTGGGCCTCCGGGTGTTTTGGACTTCAACTCCCACAATTCCTAACAGCCTATAGGAATAATGGGAGTTGGAGATCAAAACACCTGGAGGCCCAAAGTTTGCCAATGCCTGCTGTATATCTTCAATTAGCTTCTGATGTATGCCAACCCTTAGGTGAACCCATCATGCGGTGTTCCTGTAATATGTATTCAGAGTAAGTTGCCTGAGAGAGTGTGCCTTGTCCAAAATCACCCAGTAGCTTTCCATGGCTGAGTGAAGATTTGAACCCTGGTGTCCTGCAGTCTTAGTCTACTGCTTTACCACACTGGCTCTCATATCACCACCAGAGTAGGAAGAAAAAAATAAATGTAGGAATGTTTTGGTGTCAGTGGTGGGATCTTACAATACTTCTCTGTCTTAAATCTTAATTTGAGTCTGAGAAGAATTTGGGTGCTCATCCGACATATCGGCCCACTTGGCAGGCAAGGCAAGTTTTCCAAACCGTCAGAGTCCTCCTCCAAGCGCCAGCATCTCTCCAGCCAAGAGACGGGAAGACTCAGAGACAGAGCGTATGATGGCAATCTGCTCCACAGCTGGAAGAGAATCCTTCTCTTGACATCACTTAAGCCCTCCCCGTCTGCCACTGACCCTGAGCCACAATCCCACTCAGGGAGCACTTATGCTGCAGGCATCCGGGCGAAAAGGCTGCTGGAAAAAGGCAAGGCAGCCGTTGACATCTTCAGGGGAGAAGCGGGAGAGGGATCCAGCCATCTCAAGGCTCCCAGCTGCATCCTCCTGCCTGCCTGGCTCACAGATGACGAACGGCACTCTCTCCATCCAGGAGGCTTCCCCCCCAGGGACAGTCCCCCCCACCATGGACTCCCTCGTCTCCTCCTGCTGCACCTTGGTGACGGGGGCCTGGGTGCCCAAGGAGGACCAAAAGAACCAGCACGTGGTGAGAATGGTACAGATCGCGGTGTTGTGCGTGCTTTGCCTGACTGTTATCTTTGGGGTGTTCTTCTTAGGCTGCAACTTGCTGATCAAGTCGGAGAGCATGATCAACATGCTGGTGAAGGACCGCAGGCCCTCTAGGGACGTGGAAGTGGTGATCATTGAGACATAACCCCCTTGCAGAAAAGGCAGAAGGATGTGCATGCATTGCGTTTGGAGGAGTCGTCTATATCCTGCTGACTCTTTAGAGTTCCACAATGATTGAGGGAAAGTTGTCTGATCATTCCTCAGCTACAGCACTTTATGGTGAGAATGGAAATGGAGGCAGAGCGGCAGCAGTTACACCAACTAAGGTGTGTTTGTTTTGGGCATTATCAGTGAACCTGTGCTCCTGCTGATCATTTTAAATGTTTTTTCTCCTTGGCTTGGCTAGATGCTCCCACATATAGAGACTTTATAACATCATTGCTACAAACCCTCTCCTGACTTTCCAGGCAGGTGACCTCCAGGACAAAGGCACACCTGTCTTGCACTTGAATCTTGGGCTCACAATCAGCAGCCAAAGGACATCACTCCTGTTCCCACTAAGCCTGCATCTTTTTGTTGCTTCTGTGGTTTGGGTCTGTCACAACAAAGACAGACAGCAGCCACACCCTGGAAAGAAGAAAAGCAGTGACAGAGTGGGAGAGAATGCACAGAAAGACACTCCAAGGGCCTCTGAATGGTTTTGAACTCGGCTAAGCTGGCAGCGTGCCAGCCTCACCCCCTCACTTCACCTAAAATGGAAAGTATGCGTGACCAACTCTCTCTGGCAAGAGATCCGTGGTTACTCTAAGCGCTGTGTCATTGTTGTTTAAATTTTGTGTAAACCCAGTGAGGATGATCTTTGTGTAGCGGCGGACAGTGATGGGTTGTTTACTGTGCTCTTTCCCAAACCTATTAAAAAGATACAGGAATTGCTTCCAATTTCTGCTGTTTCCACCTCTCAGCAGTCCCTCTGCGCTCCGATTCAATGTGAGGGCAGCTCAGGGGTGGAGCGTTTACAAATGGGTCGGGCAGAAGGTTGGGAAAAAGATTGGTGTAGAAAAACCATTTTGGTCTATGGCTCTGGAGACCAGAACAGACCGACCAAATTCAGAGTTGTCCCTTAATCAGATTCAGAAGGGAAGAGACAGATGCTCACATCTTCAAGTAACATTCAACGTAAGCTACGAAGGCATTAAAAGACTGGCCGGGTGGGGATGGGATGAGTGATCTTATGAAGTTATTTTCGTTTCAATTTAGACTAGAATCAATTATTTATCTCTAAAAGGGAGTGGGACAGTTTTAAGTGGGAGAGCATCTCACACGTTCCCATCTCAGCCTACCTCGCCCTCTGAAAAAGCTATGAAAAAATGTTATGGAGACCAGAATATGCCTTTCTTTCAGAGACAGATTTGCACCTTTGGGAAATATTGTGTGACTGGAAGAGGCTGGCATTGTCTTGAAAGGGGGGTTATTACTTGTATTGCATATTGCCCTTTAAATTTCACCTTTGGTAGGGCAGAATTTTTGAAGTTTTTGTCTCATGATAGTTGTGAGAGAACAACTTTGTGTAACTAAGTGGTGGCAACTGCACTGCCCTGTGAAAGGTGGGCTCCCATGGGGTCTTTAGGTAGCTTTGGCTCCAGGGCCCCCATTCTAAAAAAAAGCTATTGAGTTCATGATTTGTTTACAATACTCTTACTCACAGATTCAATATTAATGGTTTCACATATCTACCCTCCAAAAATATTTCCCCATGGAAATGTTTGTGGGCATTTCTAAGTATTCTAGTGTGGTTCTGTGATATACTTTTGGCTGAAGTATAGGAAAACTATACACAGTTTCAGGTATCCATGGGGGTTCTTGGAACATATCCCCATAGGTATGGGAACCACACTTTATTTATTTGACTGATAACCTGCTTTGCTCTGAATGTGGGGCCCAAAGCAGCATATACTGCATGTAAGCTAATTTGAGTTTTTAAAAAATGGCCAAAAATAACTCCAGGTGATGCTGTTTAGTGTTTCAGACTTATCTCAGACCTATCTTCACTTCAAAACAGCCAAAAATTGTCCCATTTCCAGGATGTAACTTCTGGTTACCCTCAAGTAGCAATGCAATGGCCCGCCTAGAGAGGGAAAGAACCAAAAAGTGGTCCATTAAGTTTCTCTTTCATATAAAGGTTATGCTCATGAATGAAACTCGTCCAGCTATTTTCTATTTGACTAATGTTTCACCTATAGGTCTTGTGCCATAGACTCCTGACAGTATTGACTTCCTCTTTCAAAGGCAAAGAAGGATTCTGGCCAGAGTTAGGTGAAACTGGGGAGGAAACCAAAGGAAGGAAGGAAGGAAGGAAAGAAGAAAGGAAAGAAGAAAGGAAGGAAGGAAGGAAGGAAGGAAGGAAGGATGATAGGAAGAATAAATGTATTACCTGCCTCTCCTTGTGGCTCCAGGCAGTGTACCAGAGGATTAAAATAGCAAAACACTATTAAATTACAAGCAATACAAGACAACATTAAAATTCACAGGTTAAATTTGACTGGGTAATTCTGTCAGGTGAGATAATTTTTCAGTTGTGTCTTGAACTTTGACAGCTGATTTATCTGTTGGATCTCTTCTAGCAGGTCATCCCACAGCCTTGAGGCAGAAAAGGTATTACCAGTTAAGTTCTGACTGGTTGGAGGAAGCATCTCCCAGAGGACCTCAGTATCCCAAGGGGCCATAGAATGTATGCAAGAAGGTGAACCTGTAGGTACCCTGGACCCAAACCATGTAGGGTTTCAAAGATTAAAACCAACACTTTGTACTTTGCCCAGAAACTAATTGGCAACTAGTGGAGTGACTGTAGTATAGGAGTGATATGCTCACTCCTAAATGTTCCTAAATGTGTTTTGGATTAATTGAAGTTTCTGAACTTGGTACAGAGCTAGCCCAATGTAAAGTGCAGCCTTGAGGTTTCCAGTGCATGCACCACCATCTTTAGGTCCTCCAAATCTAAGATGGGCTGCCACTGGCAAATCAGCCAAAGCTGATAGTAAGCTCTCCTGGCCATTGCATCTACCTGGGCTGACATTTGGAGAGTTGGATCCAGGAGCATTCCCAATTTGCAAACACGGTCTTTCAGGGGGAGTGTAACCCCGCCCAGAAATGATACACCTTCATCCCCAAGTAAGGACCCTCCATGACAAGCACTTGTTTTGTCTGGATTCAGCCCATTACCTCCTCCAGGCATTCATTCAGAAAAGACATGCTATCCTTAGCTGAGACCATTTTGAATGCATGGAAATATATATTTTGGATGTTATCAGCACACAGATAACACACTGATAAAACCCCACCCCATACCTAAGATTTCATATAAATGTTAAAATGCATTGGTGACAGAGTGGTCCCTTGTGGGATGCCATATAACAGCTCCTTTTTGGAGGATCAGCTATCCCCAAGCGCCATCTGGAACCTTCTTTAGAGGTACAATCAGAACCACTGCAACACAGAGCCTCAGATTCCTGAAGCTCCTTTCAAGAAGAATACATGGTTGATGGTATCGAAACTTACTAAGAGATCTAGGCGCATCAACAAGGACACACACCCCTTGTCAGTGTTAAGACGGAGATCATCCACTAAGATGACCATAGCAGCCTCAACTTAATATCCTGCTCTGAATCCAGTTTGAAATGGGCCAAGGAAGTGTGTGCCATCTAAGACTGCCTGGAGGACTGCATAGGTGCATGCTTGCTTCTATTATGCTTCTGCTGCTTATATGAATTAGATATTACAAAGACATGATACGGAGTTCCCACATATAAACAAAAATAAACTGTTTTATGCTGTCAGTGAAATTCCTCATACTCTGGAACAGAAAGCTATTGCTTGGAAACCCTTCATAACATGGTTTACGTGGTCAGTTCA
Organism: Anolis sagrei; assembly: GCF_037176765.1. Lineage (NCBI taxonomy): Eukaryota > Metazoa > Chordata > Lepidosauria > Squamata > Anolidae > Anolis > Anolis sagrei. Next base: position 137,235,850 of record NC_090022.1, read on the forward strand.
CTGCAGCAAAAAACAATAGCGTCCTGTGGCATCTGAAAGATGGACACATTTGTGACCTCATAGGTTTTTATGATCCACAGCATCAGGTGACATGAAGGATGACGTTCCATATAAGTATCTCAGTTCCTTGGTGTATATACTGCCATAGAAGCATTAGCCTTTAAGATGCCACAACACCTTTTGTAGTTATGATTTAGGTGACACTTGGGCCAAAGGAACTGTGTGGACACACACCAAGAGATGTGGAGCTTCAGAAACTGCTCTGTGAAGCAAAGCTTCATTGGTCTACTTCATACTGGCTCAACTGTAGGGTTAATGCAGATTGACTACATTAACTGCTATGGCTCAATATTATAGAATTATGGGATTTGTAATTTGGTGAGGCACCAGCCCTCTTTGGCAGAGATAAAACTTCAGCTCCCATGATTTCCATAGCATTGGACCATGGCAGCGAAAGTGGCATCAAGCTGCATTAATTCTGTAGTGTTGATACTAAATATGTACCAAGACTGGGGACTTCTGGACCTTCAGGTTTTCAGCTGCAACTGTCAATATAGCCAAGCTGTGCTGTATGGAGGTTCAGGGATTTCAAAGGTTTCTCACATCTGGGCTTAAAAACTGTTATCCATCTTCAATCAACAACTTGACTATCCTTTGCCGGCAAACATGTTTGCCCCATAATCCCTGGTAATGATACAGAAAGCATTCTGTTTGCAGGAAAACCATTTCTGTATTCCCTACAAGGAGCAGTCAGTGAAATTGAGCAATTGGCAGGGAAATCATGAAGGATACAAGGACATAATTTCCTGCATCTTGTTTAACTAAATCAAAGAGAGAGAAAGATGAACTCTGATGTTGCTGGATAGGCAATTCCACTGCCTTTCCAGTGGCCATAGCCCAAAAATCCATTATGATGATGATGATGATTATATTTATTTATACCCTGCTTTATCTCCACAAAGGGGACTCAAAGCAGCTTGACATAAAAGCATTAGTATACAATTTAAAACATACACATTTACAAACATTACAACAGAATTAAACACAAACAGCACTAAAAATTTACAGTTAAAATCTATCAAAAGATATTCAAAGTTAAAAACACAGCACCCCCTGACTAGATCTTTAAAAGCCTGTCTGAATAATAGGGTTTTAGCCTGCTGCCGGAAGGACAACAGGGAGGGGGCCATTCAGGCTTCCCTCGGAAGGAAGGAGTTCCAGAGTCAAGGGGCAGCAACCACTGGGAAGGAAGTCCCGCTCTCTCGTTCCCACCAATGGCTTGAGATGGAGGTGGGACCGAGAGAAGGGCCTCCCCTGAAGATCTCAGGGCCCGGGAAGGTTCCTACAAGGGGATGTGGTTAGCCAAATAGCCTGGACCTGAGCCATCTAGGGTTTTAAAGGTCATAACCAGAACTTTGGATTGTTCCAAGTAACAGATTGGCAGCCAGTGGAGCTTCTGCAACAGGGGGATTTTCCCCTCCCTGTAGCCAGCCTGACTTAACAATCTGGCTGCAGCTCTTTGGACCAGCTGAAGTTTCTGAGCACTTTTCAGAGGCAGCCCCACTTAAGCACGTTACAGTAATCCAGACAGAGTGTAACTAAGGTATGTACCAACCATGGCCAGACCTGATTTCTCAAGAAGTGGGCACAGTTGGTGCACAAGTTTTAATTATACAAAGGTCCTCCTGGCCACTGTCGACACCTGGGCCTCCAGGTTCAATGCCGAATCCAGGACAACCATCAAACTGCAGACCTGTGTCTTCAGGGGGAGTGTGACCCCGTCTAGCACATACTGGATCCCTATTCCCTGGTCTGTCTTCTGACTTACCAGGAGGACATCTATCTTGCATTTTCCCCAAGAATCCTGTTCACATCCTTAGGCTGCACCAATTGAAAGGTATCCATCAACACTGTAAAAGCAGGAGCCAAGTTGCATCCATCTGAACTATATCAATAACCGCATCCAAGCTGGAATGGATCTGAGTGACTTTATCTCAAAAGTGCCTTGCGAATTCTTCACAGCAGGCTGCTGAGTGATCAGGGATTTCTCCTTGAGGACCAGTATGTAATAGTCCTCTGACCACTCGAAACAGCTCTGCTGAATGGTTCTTTGCAGATGCAATGGTGGCAGCAATGAACAATTTCTCTGCTGCCCCCATTGCCACGGAGCAGGCTTTCAAATATGCTCTAGCCCATGCTTGGTCAGATTCACTACAAGTACACCGCCAAAATCGCTCTAGTCTCCGTCTCACTTGCTTCATCACAGGCAACTCTTTGGAAAACCAAGGGGCTGGTTTGGCTCTGAGGAATCAATGATGAGGAATCTTGGTGGATCAGACCAACAACAACTCTAGAAGGTAACCCATCATCCAGGGAAATGTAGGAGGTAGTATAGGGCATTTTTCATTCCCAATAGATGAATCTTTGGCCCTCAAGCACCTGAATAAGATCTACAATTGCTTCAAATACCTTTCCCAGCTTAGCATCCTCCCACCGTGTTGAACTACAACTCCCGTCCTTCAAAAACAGAACCAAGACCATGGCAGGAGCATATGGGAGTTGTAGTCAATAACATCTGAAAGACAGCAGTTTCCACATGGTTGGTCTAGGGGAGAAAAGACATGATGGAAGAAGTCAAAAACAGAGAAAAAAGGATCAAATGGGCAACATAATTTCAGACAATAGGCTGACTATTGTATTTTTATTGTTTAAGAAATGCAGAGAAGCGAGAGTGGAATAGGACATGGCTTTTTGCCCTGAATTCCTTTATTTAGTTCTTTATTTGGTAAGTGAGAGAATTTTTTAAATCACATTTGCCAGTATCCCAAGGGGACCACTAAGTGAATTAAATGGTACATAGATTTGCATGCCAATAAAAAACCCTAATTCTTAAGCAAACAAGAAACTTACTTTTCTTCTTCTGCAGATGAGATGAAATCCTGACAACATGATAGAAGAAGCATTCTGCCCTGAGTGGGAAGAAAGGGAAAATCTCTCTTTTAAGATGGAATTTGCTTTCTGGAATTTGTATAACTAATCCTAGTCGAGGGTGATCCATAATCCAACATCTGACCCCATTCCTCTGAAGCAAGCCAGTCTTCCCATCATACTTTGGACCATGAGCTGCTGGCACTTTCCAAAGTAATGCTGCTGTTACTACTACTAATGACTTTTTAAAAGGCATCTACTCCATTAACAAGGGATAGGACTCCAAGTTGATGCTTTGAAATGAATTGGTTCAATGGCTGATCGATTTAAAGCTGCAGTTTCTAATCCGGGTGGCATACAGGGAGCACACAACTCCCATGTTACATCAGCTCCACTGGCTGCCTGTTTGCTACCGTGCACAATTCAAAGTACTGGCTTTGGCCTATAAAGCTCTAAACGGCTCCAGCCCTGTTTATCTGTCTGAATGCATCTCCCTTTACGAACCACCGCAAAGAGAGGCCCTGCTCTTGGTCCCACCACCATCACAGGTGCATTTGGCAGGGACATGAGAGAGGGCCTTCTCAGTGATTGCCCCCCTGTTATGGAACTCCCTTCCTGCCGACACTAGATCAGCCCCCTCCCTCCTGTCCTTCAGAAAGATGGTAAAAACCTGGCTGTGGGACCGAGCCTTTGGGACAGTGAAAGAGGGCAATAATGGGAAACCCACCCTGCTGATTGGAGTTTTGGTGTTTTGAGGTGATATAACTGATTTTAAAGCAGATGTAACTGATTTTAGTGTTTTTGTATATTTATTGTTCTTTTATATCCCGGTATGGAATGCTTTCCATATATATGTTGTTCTCTGCCCTGAGTCCCCTTTGGGATGAAAAGGGCAGAATATAAATGTTTCAAATAAATTAATAGATCTATTGCTGATATAACTGTAGAGATGGAGGCTACATTGTGTCTGAAACAAGGTCACAAAAGTCCTCACCAAAAAAAAAAAGAGTGGTGTGTGATGATTCCTCATGTGGGACACCATAAGGACATTTGCTAAAGAGTCACACGAGCCACCAATCCAGGCCATACAGCTGTTTATTTCCAAGGGACTGTCAAAAGCAATCCTATTCTGCAGCAATCGTATTCTGTGTGTGTTCTGGACTTTTTATCTGCAGTGAAAGTATTTATGTGTTTACTGTATTTATACCCTGCTCATCTCACCCCGAAGGGGACTCAGAGTGTCTTACCAAAAAGGGACAAATTGAAAGTAAATCATTGGAAAAAAATTAAGAGAGATGTGGTCTTTCTATATTTGATCAAATCCTCCCATCCGAAGACAGGGAGGGCTCTTCCTCCGTGCCAGAAGTGATGGATGGAGCCTGTAAGATTCCCCCCCCCCCTGATTTTATTGCTTGTTTCCATGTTAGCATCCGTGCCATTTGCCCAGCTCCCAGCAGGAGGTTTCTGGAAGATAATATCTCTGGCCAATAATGGAGCTTAGAGCTTGTAATCAGTTTGACAGTACATGGAAGGCCATATATTGCAAAGATGTTTGCTGTAGCTTTATAGGCGCAGAAGGAGGAGTCAGGCAAAGTTGGCTCTACTGGCGCCTCTTAGAAGAGAGGCTTCTTGCTTGCTTCTGCTTCCTATGCCAAATATTCAGAAACAAATATTACAACAAAGGCTGTGTGTCAGACATGCCATTTTAAAGTTATGTGTGTGGACTTACAACTTGTGTGTGTGTGTGTGTGAGGAGCGACGAGAAACTGCAAGTCACTTCTGGTGTGAGAGAATTGGCCATCTGCAAAGATGTTGCCCAGGGGACGCCCGGATATTTTGATGTTTTACCATCCTTGTGAGAGGCTTTTCTCATGTCCCCACATGGGGAACTGGAGCTGACAGAGGGAGCTCATCCACACTCTCCCTGGTTTCCAGCCTGCAACCTGTTGGTCTTCAGTCCTGCCGGCACAATGGTTTAATCCACTGCGGCACCAGGGGAGAGCACCAGTCTGGCAAAGTTACTTTTTGGATCACTGCTCCCCAGTATGGAATGTAATCTCAGATCAAAGAAGCTGCCCAGTTGCTAAGCAGTCATGGATCTGGGCAAAGTCTGAATAAGCAATCAATCCCATCTGAGAAAGAGGTCAAAAGAGAGCCACAACCAAGCCTGAGAAATAAAAGTTACAGCCACAAACCAGAGTTGTCATTTTTTTCACCTTTCCAATGTGCCGTTTTTTTCCACAAGGGAAAGTGCTGCTAAAAATCATACGAGCCATCAACCTAGGCCCCATCTACACTGAACACTCGGGCATGCAACATGGTAGACAAAAACAGGACACCTGATGATAAAGTAAATGGCCATGTTGTGGCTGTAGCCCGCAATGATATGGGTGGTTCTAGCAATTGTGCCCCTATCCAACTGTACCAAACCATTTTTGGTACAGCTGGGCATTGGCTGCCACTGGGGTGGTTCAGAGGGTCCCTGTCACACCATAAAGCAGGCCCGATTCTGAGTCTCAGACATCAGGTCAGGCCTGCTTTAGTTCTCAGTACAGAACCACCCTTGATCAGCTGCCCACCCCATAGCAAGCCAGAAGGGCAAGAATCATCCCACCTCTTCCCAGTGTCCTGATTTGGCAGAAACAGTTCAGATTAATCCTCTGTCATCCCACTTTTTTCAGCTGCTTTTAAAATGTCCCAGTTTTTTCTCCTTCCACTTTGGTCATTTATTGTAGGTTTATTTAGGTTGCTGCAACTCTATTTCAAAGTTTGCACTCAATTAATTCAGGGGCAGGGTGAAAGGAGAAAGCAGGCAAAAGCAAACTACTGCTGCAGCCTCTCCTAAGTTGTTTGCTCATCTCCATTAGTAACCTTTGGCATCTTGAACGTACTTTGATGTTTCTAGTTCATCTGTGTTCTGAATTTCTGCTGTGAAATGTTGGAGGGTAACCCATCCATCCCTGAAAGCCTTGGCATCTTCTCTTCCTCTGCCCCCTGCACTATATTCTCTGAATGTAGATTTCTATCCAAAAAACACGACATGGAATGTGTTGCTATTTGAGCACCCCAATCCTATGTTCAGAAATATCGTCCTACAGAATTCAGTGGGTTTGAGCTGGAGGCCTAGAAACGCCACACACCGCTCTCTCCTTTTCCTTGGCCCGGCTTACTCTCTGGCAGATAAAGGACTTTTTTCAATCTCCTTGAAGCAGACACTGAATTAGACTTGACCCTGATTCTCTATGCGGAAGAGAGCCCCATAGCCTTGGCGCTGAAAAAGCTTTGTAGCCACACTAATCCAGGCCCTGAGAAGATTACAGCGCAAATTTGTATTTCATGTTTTACAGTTAATCCCTGCTGAATGCTGGCTGCAAAAACTTTCATCACAAGCTCCAGCGAAGGAGATCAGAGCCATTGCCTGTGGGCAGGAATGGGGCCAGCCAACAGAGAAAGAAGCTGATCTCAAATCTTTGGAGTTTAATTCAAAGATGGCAATGACAGATGCATCCCATATCCGTTTTCATAAGGGGGGGGGGTGTTCTCATTTATGGCTGAATCGGCCAATGGGGCCCATTACGGCAGGGCTCTGAGGTGGGCATGGAGGGTCTTATTCCTCAGGAAAAGGAAGTACTCAAAGTTTGAAAACAAGGAGCAGCACTAGCTCCAACAAGACGCTGAAATCCATTGCTCCCCTATCGGTTTTCCCAACAGTTCTCCAAAGAGCCTGGCATCACTCATTAAATCACAAGCAAGGGCTGAGACACAAATACTCTTAGGTGAAAACCGGGACACATCTAACAATCAATAGCAGAACGTGATTAAGGTGACAAGAGTTATTAATGTGAAAGAAAAGACAAGCAGGGCTGCATCTATACCAGGGGTTCTCAAACTGTGCTCTGTGGAGACCTTGGGGCTCCGCTGGTGATAGTGCAGGGCTCTATGGCATCATGCTGCTTCCCACCTCCTCCTCCTTCCTTCTCCTGAGAAATGCAGGGAAATTAAAGTTTTGAACTGCTGGAATTGCTACCCAGACACCCCCCCCCCCCACTCTGCTTCTTTGCTTGTACGGTGGCGGGGAAACCATATTTCCCCGCCACCGTACAGGGGGTGTGTTGATTGTGTTTTTCCCGCATGGCAGAAGGGCTTAGACTGGATGGCCCCTGGGGTTTCTGCTATGATTATAATTATAATTATTACAAAGGCTGGGTGGCCATGATTATAAGGTGCTTGGATTTTGTTTTTCCTGCACAGAATCATAGAGTTGGAAGAGACCTCATGGGTCATCCCATGAGGTCTCTCTGCCAAGTAGCAGGAAAATTGCATTCAAAGCACCCCCAACAGATGGCCATCCAGCCTCTGTTTAAAAACCTCCAAAGAAGGAGCCTCCACCAAACTCCAGGGCAGAGAGTTCCACTGCCGAACAGCTCTCACAGTCAGGAAGTTCTTCCTAATATTCAGATTGAATCTTGTAGTTTGAAGCCATTGTTCCGCGTCCTATTCTCCAGGGCTGCAGAAAACAAGTTCACTCCCTCCTCCCTATGACTTCCTCTCACATATTAATACATGGCTATCATATCTCCTCTCAGCCTTCTCTTCTTCAGGCTAAACATGCCCAGCTCTTTAAGTTGCTCCTCATAGGGCTTGTTCTCCAGATCCTTGATCATTTTAGTTGCCCTTCTCTGGACATTATTCCAGCTTGTCAATATCTCCCTTCAGTTGTGGTGCCCAGAATTGGACACATTGTGATTCCTGGTGTGGTCTGACCAAAACAGAATAAAGGGTTCCTTGGATTTAGACATTGTACTATTGATGCAACTATACTCCTATTGATGCAATGGCAGAAGGGGGGTTGAACTGGATAGCCCCTGGGGGGTCTTCCACTAAAATACTAGTATTAAGTTCAAGTTGGTTAAAATTATTCTTCATTTTTAATATTGTATTGCTCTTTCTATCCTTTTGTTAATGTACTGTGTCAATTAGTTCACATAAACACTTTCCACATATCTACAACTGACATGGCCTTGCTGATATAAATATAATAAATATAATACTATAATATAATATAATAACATTTATTGGGGCTCCACAATAAACTTTTGCTTCAAAAAGGGCTCCACGGCTGAAAACATTTAAGAACCCCTGATCTACAATGTAGAATTAGTGCAATTCGATACTACTTGCTCAATGCTATGTGAATTATAATATAGTGCGGCACCAGTACTTTTTGGAAGAGGTTCAAGACCCTTATAAAAATACAACTGTCATGATTCCATCACACTGACCCATAGCAAGTGGTGCCAAACTGCATTAATTCCACAGTGAGGATATATCCTAGAAAAGGCTTCAGCAGTTTGCTTTTGCCTGAGCCAGCTGACAAGAGCAAATATCCTTCTCCTTGCAATCTCTTTCCTCCTGATGAATCAACACAATACAAACTACCATGCTGCATTGCACAAGAGACGCACTTGCGAAGAATTGTAACATGTAGAAACGGGGGTGCAACTATTATGCGATGGAGACTATGATGCGGTGAAATACGTTAAGTACTTTTGTCCTTTGAACTCAGTGTGTAACAACAGAAGTAACCAGGAGATGAAGGGGGAAAGGGGGTTGAAGAAAATTATACTGGGACCATTTTAAATCAGCAAAAAAAAAAAAAAAAAAAAAGACAGCAGAAGCCAAACTGGGGCCATCCCTGAAAACTGGGACAATAGGAGGGTTTGACTGTGGTGGAAGTGATGTTGATCTACTTAGAAACTGTTGGTTAATGTTACTTTGGATGAGTAAGTCTAGAATAAAAACATTATTCTTGTCCAAAAGCTGGAGTGGGAGCCTTGGGCTTCTAGCCTGCTATAGTGTGGGCAGCTGACCAAAATTCCTGCTTGGTTTTTTCTCATACTGTCTGACAGCAGTTGCCTTCAGACATAGTTTTTCTTAACCTGTAGTAAAATACAAGCAGCTGCAAAGGCATGAATTTAGGGCCTCAGCTACAAAGGCAAATTGAGGAGTTTAAAACCCAGTTTTGTGGCCATAGCTTGGATCTACCTTGACTAGGTTGTGCTCTTTAACAGGTCCCGGTCAACTTCCATCAGAGAATAATAATAATAATAATAATAATAATAATAATAATAATAATAATTCCATTTAAGCTTTAACACAAACTCTAAAATACTATACCATCATCACCAACTCAACATCAAGGTCTTTATACTTCCCTGCTAAAGAGTGTTATGCCTCACCAAACTACAACTCCCAGTATCCCATAGCACTGAGCCATGGCAGTTGAAGTGATGTCAAACTGCATTAATTCTACAATGTAGATGCACTCACTGTTCTCACCCCTTGTTTTGCTCCCAGCCCCATGATAGGATATTATTTTTAAAAAATCTGTCCAGGGTGAATATTTTGCCCCCATAGTTTCTTTTGGGGACCTACTGTTTTTAAACTTTTGGATGTCTTATTCATGTTAGGGGAAATGACCTTAAAACATAGCAGCGCATCCAAAAATCAAACAGGATACAAAAGTTGAGCATCAGCTCATCAACGAGCAAACATGAAGTGCCACGTGATGAGACAGTAAAGAATTCAGACCTTAGATAGGCGAACATGCAGAGTCCAATCTTTAAAAAATCACAAAAGGTTTATTTACAATCACATGAAATAACTGCATTTCTTAATAATCAAGAGTTTGAGTTACTCTAACACCTATCTCTTCTAAGGTTTCAAGAGAGAGGGAAAAACACCAATCACTACATCTCTCCAGATGCACAAGCAGAGAGAGATCTCAAAGCACACAGCACAAACTCTTCATACTGAGGTGTAAGAAAGCAAAAATCAGATTTCAGAAAGCTTGAGGGAGAAAAGTATTCATTTTACACAACCAATCAGAATGAGAGCAGAAACAGAGAGAGAAGAACAAAATAGATATATTCCCAGCTGTCATTCAGGAGACATGGGGGAAGGGAAACCCTTAGTCCAGGGGTCCTCAAACTTTTTAAACAGAGGGCCAGGTCACATTCCCTCAAACTGTTGGAGGTCCGGATTATAATTTGAAAAAAAAAAACATGAATGAATTCCTATGCACACTGCACATATCTTATTTGTAGTGCAAAAAACACTTTAAAACAATACAATAATTAAAATGAAGAACAATTGTAACAAATATAAACTTATTAGTATTTCAGTGGAAAGTGTGGGCCTGCTTTTGGCTGATGAGATAGAAATGTTGTTGTTGTTGTTGTTGTGTGCTTTCAAGACTTGGGTTGACCCTGAGTGAGGGCCGGGTAAATGACCTTGGAGGGCCGTATCTGACCCTCGGGCCTTAGTTTGAGGACCCCAGCCTTAGTCAATACTAAACTAACTAGACTGTTTCTCATTGAGGACTTGAGACTTGGGCAGTGTTGGGTTGAATTCCAACCATTCATAATGTTCCTTTGCTTTTGAAGTAAAAAAAAGTAAATGTAATAAACAATAGCTTCCTGTCAAAGGGATTATATCTGACCTTTACACCAAGCTCAAGAGCACTGCTTGGCCTTCTCTGGTCTAACTTCCTCTCCCGATTTTACAATGCACTCACAGCAGGCTCAAACATTAAAAATAAAATATCTCCTTGGTGCAGTAAAAAGGGCCGAGGAGGAAGATGTCTTTATGGCCTGTTGCCAAATGCTTGTAGGGCTGCACTTTTCCTATCCCGGCTTTAACAGCATTAATGCCTGCTCTCAGAGAGCCGAAAGAGGCTCAAGGATGCTGTAAGGGTTTGAAAATGCCATTCCTTAATCTTACAGAGGAAAAGATGCTTCTGCTTATGTACGGGGATGTAGGGCGCCCCCGCCTGGTAATCTTTCAGAGCACAAACAAGTGGTTTTCTACCCAAATTTTAGACAATTACAAGTACTGTATCACACAATCCTCATATTAAACTGATAAGAACAGATACTACACTTGATCTTAGCCAAAAGGCCGAGAAGCGATATGCACAGACATGGAGCCAGCACATATGCACAGACATGGAGCCAGTTCCCCCCCCCCCCTTTTCTTTATTATTTTGACAGGAAAAGGTAGGCATTGGTCCTTTTATGCTCATGTTGAGGGGCACCCTTGTGATAACACCTGGTGCAAAGAGGCTCCTGTCAGATGGCCATTCAGTAGCACAGGAATGGGCAAAGTTGGGCCCTCCAGGTGTTTTGGACTTCAACTCCCATCATTCCTAACAGCCTCAGACCCCTTCCTTTTCCCCCTCAGCCGCTTAAGCGGCTGAGGGGGAAAAGGAAAGGGCCTGAGGCTGTTAGGAATGATGGGAGTTGAAGTCCAAAACATCTGGAGGGCCCAAGTTTGCCCAAGCCTAGGGTAGACGCACCTTTTGAGACTGAGATTTCTTTCTCTCAGTTAGTCAAGAGCCCCATCTACACTGACAATTTAATGCAGTTTGAAGCTAGCTGTCTTCAATCTGCAGCGTTCGAAAAACAAATGCTCAAGTTACATCAGCGCTCTGTGGTTTCTGAAACCATCATACAGGCCTCAAACCAGTTCCAGGATTTCCTATGGGTGAATTAATTTGAGACCCTTCCACCCAGTCCTATATCCCAGAATATCAAGGCAGAAATCTACTTTGAACTGGGTTATCTGAGTCCACACTCTGATAATGTAGGATTTTCTGCCTTGATATCCTGGGATATAGAGCCGTGTGGAAGGGCCCTAGTCTAGCGCCTTCCACACAGCTGTATAAAATCCACATTGAACAGGATTATATGGCAGTGCAGACTCAGATAACCCAGTTCAAAGCAGATATTGTGGATTATCTGCCCTGATATTCTGAGTTATATGGCAGTGTGGAAGGGACCTTTGACACCACTTTTACTACCATGGCTCAAAGCTATGGATTCCTGGGAGTTCTAGTTTTACAAGGGGTCCTTCCACAGTCCTATATCCCAGGATATCATGGTAGAAAATCCCACATTATCTGAGTGTGGATTCAGATAACCCAGTTCAAAGCAGATATTGTGGGATTTTCTGCCCTGATATTCTGGGATATAAGGCAGTGTGGAAGGGCCTATGGTCTTTAGCCTTCTCTGCCAAAGACGGCTGGTGCTTTACCAAACTGCAACTCCCATGATGCCATAACATTGATCCATGGCAGTTAAATAATAATAATAATAATATTAAAAAAAACCCCTTTATTTATACCCCGCCTCCATCTCCCCAAGGGACTCGGAGCTGCTTACATGAGGCCAAGCCCAACAACACACCAAAAACATCAAGCAGTATAAAATAACAAGCAATAAACAATGTAAACAATACAATTACTATAATTCACAGGTAGACAATAAACATGAGTATTTAAAAACCTATGGCTGGGCCAAATGTAATAGTTAAAACTTTAAAAATAAATGCTAGACATGAACAGAGGATGTATCTATTTGGAGGGTTTAAAATCAAAAATTAAAGTGGTGCTGAACTGCATTAACACAACAGTGTAGATGTCCCAGCAACTACCATCTGCATGGTGAAACCACTGTCTGGAACTGCATTAAATAGTCAGTACAAATTGCCCCTAAGGCCCCTTCCCCACAGCTGAATAGAAACCCACATTTTCTGCTTTGAAATTGGATATATGGCAGTGTGGGCTCAGATAAACCAGGGCCCTTCCACACAGCCCTATATCCCTGAATATCAAGGCAGAAAATCCCATAATATTTATTTATTTATTTATTTATTTAGCAATTTTGTATTCTCCCCTATATCGGGGGACTCGGGCCGGTTTCCAACAATAAAATCACAAAACAATCATTAAAAAATCATATAACATATTCAATTAAAACGTTATAACAGCAAAATGCAATCACATAATAATAATGGTCAGTCGTCATAGTGAATTCGTTGTCCATCATCCATCGTCATCTATCCGATCACAGAAATATTGATTCACTCGTCGAAAGCCAAACCCCATAGCCAGATTTTCACCCGTTTTCTGAACGACAGAATGGAGGGGGCAGTTCTGATCTCCAGTGGGAGAGAGTTCCAGAGTCGAGGGGCCACCACCAAGAAGGCCCTGTCCCTCGTCCCCACCAGATGCGCCTCAGAGGCTGGTGGGACCGAGAGCAGGGCCCCTCCAGACGATCTTAACAACCTAGATGGTTCATAGGGGAGAATACGTTCGGACAGGTAAAGTGGGCCGGAGTCATTTAGGGCTTTATAGGTTAACACCAGCACTTTGAATTGTGGTCGGAAGCTAATTGGCAGCCAGTGGAGCTGGTGCAACAGAGGAGTAGTATGCTCCCTGTACCCTGCTCGTGTTAGCATTCTGGCTGCCGCACGTTGGACTAGTTGGAGCTTCCGGGCAGTCTTCATAGGCAACCCCATGTAGAGAGTGTTGCAGTAATCTAAACGGGATGTAACCAAAGCGTGGGCCACCGTGGCCCAGTCAGACTTCCCTTTGCTTTGAACTGGGTTATCCGAGTCCACACTGCCCTATATCCCAGGGCCCTTCCACACAGCCCTATATCCGAGAATATCAAGGTAGAAAATTTCACAAAATCTGCTTTGAACTGGGTTATCTGAGTCTACAATTGGGATTTCCTGCCTTGATATTCTGGGATATAGGGCTGTGTGGAAGAGCTCCCAGTTCACAGCAGATATTGTGGGTTATTCTGCCTTGATATTCTGGGTTAAATGGCTGTGTGGAAGGGCCTTAAGATGTTAAGAAAGGTCTGGTCCAGAGGAGAATCAGAGAATTAGAGCAAAATCATGGGATGCTCCTTGCCTCCTGCTTCTCCTCTGTGCCTTCTCTGGTTTGCTAGCCTTTCCTCTCCTCCCTCTCCCTCCCTCTCTCCATCCCTCCCTCTCTCTCTATCTCTCCCTCCTTCTGCCTCTCCTCCAATCGCAGCCTCCCTTACTGCCTGGTGGGCTGAGCTGCAGCCCCATCGCCCAGCTGATCCCAGCAGCCTCGGCCATGGTAAGCTCCCCGCTTTGTTCTGCCCCCTTCTCCCCCTCCAAGAAGATGATCCCTTTGGCAAAAAAGGAAAGCAAAAAGGGGCTTGCAGAATGGGCGCAGGGCTTGCAAGGGGAGGCCCGGATTGGGAGGGAGAGGGGGGCAATGGCTTCTTCCTGAGCCACTTCCCCTCCCCATCGCCAGCGCCCCCTCCCTCTGCATCTCCCCCTGGATGCAGGCCTAGAGGCACCTCTGGGGTGGGAGGGAAGGGCGCTGCAAAGTGGCACAAATGCATGCACACACACATACAACATGCAATCCACACGTGCAAAGGAGGAGGGGTGTGTGCATAAAGCATTAAGTGGTGTTAGCTCAGGCATGGGCAATCTTTGGCCTTCCAGGTGTTTTGGACTACAACTCACACAATTCCTAACAGCCTACCGGTCCAAAACACCTGGAAGGCCAAAGTTTGCCCATGCCTGTATTAGCTCCATTTTCCAGATCAGTTGAGACTTTGAGGCTGGACCACAAAGTACTCCACCAATTTTGGTCTGATTCCTCACCCACACTCTCCCTTTAATGCGGTTTCAAACCTTATCCACACTCTCAACTTAGGTGGTTTCACTGTGCAAGTGATTGCATAGGAAATCTTGCAGGCCAGGTTGGTGATTACAAAAACCATAGAGCACTGAAGCTCATTAAGGGCTTCCTTTTGCACGCTTCCGTGGGAGCTTGGTGCCAAGCCGCTGCAGTTCCAAGCTAGCTTTGAACGGTATCACACGACCAGTGTAGACGCAACTTGAGTTGAGACCACATCTTTTCACCATTCCATGATTTGAGAGAATTGGCCGTCTGCAAGGATGTTGCCCAGGAGACGCCTGGATGTTTTGATGTTTTATCATCCTTGTGGGAGGCTTCTCTCATGTCCCCGCAAGAGAAGCTGGAGCTGACAGGGGGAGCTCATCCGCGCTCTCCCCGGATTTGAACGTGCGACCTGCTGGTCTTCAGTCCTGCCGGTGCAGGGTTTTAACCCACCAAGCAGGAATCCAAGCCCTTGCAGCCCAAGCCTGTCTTTTCTCGGATCTGAGCGCTTGCACAAATCTTTCAGATCTACTGAAGTCCTCCTCAACCCTTGGTCCTCCAAGTGTTTAGGCCTTCAGCTCAATTCCTAACATCTGGTAAATGGCTGGGATTTCTGGGAGTTGAAGTCCAAAACAACTGGAGAACCGAAGATTGGGAACTACAAGTCTACAGGAACGAGTGCACAGCAATGAATGAAACATGTGGATGCCAGTATGCCTGTTAACAGGCATATACTGACATGTGTCAGGATGAAGGCAGTCACACTCTAGGGCACATCTGCACTCACCATTTAAACCAATTTGGAACCAGCTTGGGAGAAGCCAGTTTCACCGTGCAGATAATTCTCTAGGCCTGCAGGTCCCTGGGTGTTTTGGCCTACAACTCCCAGAAATCCCAGCCAGTTTACCAGCTGTTAGGATTTATGGGAGTTGAAGGTCAAAACATCTGGAGACCCACAGGTTGAGAGCCACTGCTCTAGGAAATCCTGTGTGAGATCCAGAGGGTGATTATACAAACTACAAAACACTGAAGTGTTCCGAGGACTTTTTTTTTAACCCTTTTGTGGGAAATCGCTGCACGCTCACCATAGGTTGAAGCTAGCTTCCAACAATATTAAATGGGGAGTGTAAATGGAGGCTTTGAGACCTGGAGCACACATACACTGACCATTTAGTTTGGTGTGAAACCAACAGATGAGGAAACCATTTCAATGTGCAGATGATTACATGTGAATTGCTGAAACCAGTTCAAGGCCTGGATGGTGCTTGTATGCACTGCAGAGGAATTCGGTTTTTCCTACCACAATGTGCACCAGCGGATCGCCAGAATACTTGTCGCTTAGTCCGTTTTATTATGGGCTCTGTTTCAAATTTTTCCTTACCCTTGTGATATAAAGTCCTTAATGTGCATTGCTGCGTGCATTCATGGCATGCATCATCTAAATGCCACAATGTCAAGCTACCTTCAAACTGCATTAAGTGGTCAGTATAGAACTACCCCGGATGCACAAATGAGGCAGTGGACATGTTTGCATTTATATCCACAAGGACATGCCAAATCTCTAAATGTCCCCTTTGTTCTTCCCATCAGTATCAGGAGTGGGGGATCTCCAGCCTTGGGACTGAATCCAGAACTTTTTGGGGTCCCAGGCTGGGTCATTGTGGTGCCCACATTCCTTTTACAGTGACATTAACCATGTTAGGTGTTTCTAACAGGCTGCCACATCTTTTGCAAGGTTTAGTTAACTGGCACCAAAAAGTTGAAGCTAAAACATGCTGTGTTTTTGGTCCCACCCTGGGGCCCTTCCCACCCCTGGAATGAGGCCCCAAATAGCTTCTGTAAAACAGAATGCAACCCTCGGGCTACAAGTTTCTCACCCTTGTTTTTTGTGGGTCACTGATTCTCAGCCTTTGCTCTTCAGATGTTTGAGGCTTCCTTCTTATAATGTCTAAACTTTAACCAAACGGAGACTCCTTTCCACATAGCAGAATAAAATCCCACATTTTCTGCTTTGAACTGGGATATATTGCAGTGTGGACTCAGATAACCCAGTTCAAAACAGATATTGTGGGATTTTCTGCCTTGATAATCTGGGTTATATTGCTGTGTGGAAGGGCCCTGAGAGGGACTTCAGAAATCTCAGATATTTGGAAGGCCAAAAGTTGAGAACCACTGATGTTAATCTAAAGGCGACAAACCATTAAACAAACAAATGAGGAAGCCTCTGTGATGGATGCCATCCTGAAGATGGCCAACGCAAATAAATCTATAAGAGCAGACAGAGGAAGTTTGATAGATGTGTATATACCCGCATGAAAAAATCTGTATGTGTGGTGAATATACAAATGGATATACAAAACACGTCTGAGGGACTGGATGACCCACAAGGTATCTTCCAACTCTATGATTCTGTGATCCTCAAACTGTTCTTTGACACAAGAAGCACCACTTTAGTACTGAAAAGACCCCTCTGAAGAGGAAGCTGGGAACAAGATTAATGATGAGAGGTGGAATTGAAGTTACATGCAGATAAATCCCCATAGATTATGTAGGATGTTTGGGCCTGTTAACATACCAATTGTCTTAAAAGTGCAAAGCACAATAGTGTGACGGAGCCCTTGTTTTGAGTGTGTGAAGTCCCAGTTCAGTCCCTGCTATTCCTAATTCAGACTAGGAAAAACCCTGAAGGGTTTCTGCATTTAATGCAGACAGTCCTACACTTGATAGATGGCTTGGAGCAAGGCAGCTTCCCATGTTACAATTTATGGTGATAAATTGAGCCTGGTGAGAAATGGACAGCAAAATGTATTATGCTTTCAGCAAAGTGAGATCCCTTCCACCCCAGAAGTACAAGAGAACTAATTAGATTTGGTTCCATCACAATCCCTCTCACAATTTGGGTCCTTGACTTATATAGGAGAGAAGAAGGCAATTTCCAGGTGGGATGTAGGGGTGATCTCTGATCTAGAGGTGGGAATCATAGGGCTCTCCAGATGTTGAGAATCTGCAGTTCTCACCACCACCAACCAGCACAGCCAGTGGTGAGGAATGCTGGGAGATGAAGCCCAATAATTTTCACCTCTGCTCTATAATGTCCGTGTGTGTGCATGTGCTTGTAACAGTATGTGGCCCTTCACATATTTTGTTTTTCCTTTGGATTCCTTTATTAATTGGAACCAATGAGAGTTGCACTTCTAAATTGTGTAGAGGGCCACAATGGTACACTTTAGCTACAAAAGTTAGCATCTAAGGGCCCTTCCTCACAGCCCTATATTCCAGAATATCAAAACAGAAAATCCCACAATATCTACTTTGAACTGGGTTATCTGAGTCCACACTCAGATAATGTGGGATTTCCTGCCTTGATATTCTGGGATATAGGACTGTGTGGAAGGGCCCTAAGAGTGAACATCACTTTTAACCTCTCTCTCCATCTTCCTTTGCAGTCAGCACCAGATTCAGGCAGTGGCCCTCCACCTGGGCAGCCGGCCCCGTTTCCCCCTGCTCCGCCACCGCCACCAATTCTGCCTCCTCCCTTTGTAAGTTATTCACTGTCCAGTTTGCATTTCAGCTGTTTGCTCATCCACAATGCAGGCAGCGCATGTGTGAATGGGAGTGGTATGAGGTTGATAAAGAGCATTATGGTACTTTGGGGATTTGGAACACATGTGGGCATGACACGAGGGAAATACAGAACGTATCTCCAGTATGGGCCACTGCCCCAGTAGAGCCACATCCCCTGTTGCCATCCCCTGCACCATGTCACAAATTTTCCAGCCAAAATATGTTTCCTGAATACCCAAGCTGCTATAAAAGTATGTTGCCCCTCATTAACTCCCAAAGTTGGGAGTGATGCTGTAGCCCTCTTGGGGGACCGTTGATCCTTCCGGCCTACCTTCTCTTCCAACTTCAGGTTGTTTGGACTCTTAAATATCAGTCAAACAAATCTTCCAAAACTTTTTGGTTTTGTGCTGCTCACTACGAAATGGAAGTATTTTCCTGGAAAGATGGATCACAAAGTATATTCCACGGGAGATGGCCAAGAAAATACCTGGAAATTCTTAAATTAATGTTTCTGCATTTTTTTTCTTGACTGGGGTCACAGCCTGGCACACCATGGCTAAAGCATGGACTGGTGACCATTACCAGAATGTCAGCTACTGGTTACCCATGTTTGTGGTAGTAAGACTTCTATGTGAAAAGAGAAAGCGTGTATGCTGTTGTGTGGATTACCATGTGAAAGTAGTTCCTTCTTATTGTCTGATCTAGTTAGCTCAGGATACGTTGTACTAAATCAGTGGTTTTCAACCTATGTTTTGGATGTTTTGGCTTACAACTCCCAGAAATCCCAGCCAGTTTATTTTGTTTGTTTGTTTGTTTGTTTGTTTGTTTTAAACATTTATATTCCGCCCTTCTCACCCCGAAGGGGACTCGGGGCGGAGCACAGCATATATACAGCAAGCATTCAATTCCGGGACATAAATTCATATATGCATACATAAACATTAAAAACATTTATCTCAATATTAAAATACACCATTTAAAACCATCCTAGTCAATAGCATCAAATCTAATTGGCCTGGTAATCTTTCCTATTGCTGCTTTATTGCCCTGTCCCAAAAGCTTGGCCCCACAGCCAAGTTTTTACCATCCTTCTAAAGGACAGGAGGGAGGGGGCCAACCTGATCTTACCAGGAAGGGAGTTCCATAGCAATCACCAAGAAAGCCCTGTCTCTTGTTCCCACAAATCTCGCCTGTGACAATGGCAGGACGGAAAGCAGGGCCTCCCCGGAGGATCTTAATCTCCATGGTGGTTCGTGGGGGTGGGGATGCGTTTATCAGCTGTTAGGATTTCTGGGAGTTAAAGGCCAAAACATCTGGGGGCACATAGGTTGAGAATCACTGGACTGAATTTTTGGATTCCTGTCACTAGGGCTGACCATGTTTGGTTCTTTCTCCATGCTTCTAGATGCCTCCTCCTGGGATCCCGCCACCCTTTCCCCCAATGGGATTGCCCCCAATGGGACCACGCCCACCCCCCATGCCACCCATGCCCCCAGGTATGATGCCACCTCCCCCAATGATCCCACCCATGCCTGGACCGCCACCTTTGGGGCAGGTAAGAACCATTCATAGCAACTTGGTTTGTTTTTCTGGCCTATCGCTTCCATAATATGTAAGGTGTTACCTTTTGTTCCCAGATTCCCACTATGGTGCCACCCATGCTGCCTGGAATGATGATGCCTGGGGTGCCAGCGGGGCCTGTTCCTGTCACTGGAGGGGTGAGTATCTGGGAGGAGCAGGGGCTCAAGGGAGTTAGAGAGTAGATGTGCTTCAGTTGGAAAGAGTCATGAGGTGTGCATGTCTTCCAACGGGTTTTTAACAGCATGCCTTTTTTGTTAACTTTCATCCTTTGTCTTTGGATGGATTTGTTTCAAATTGTTTTTATTCTATAGCTAGATCAGTGGCATTGTATTAATCACTTCTTGTATGTTATTACTTAGCTCCTGCTATGCACTTTTAAGTATTTGTTTTAATTCTTGTAAGCTTCCTTTCTTGTAAGGAAAAGTTTGAGGAAATATGAATTAACCACCAACTCAACAATAGTGATGACGGTGATGATAACAGTAATATTGATATTACTGACAGGATCATATGGTGGGGAATGAGACCAGATGTATGTTAATAATGTAACACAATTTGAAAAAAATATGTTCCTGTTTGAAAGTGTTCTTTTCTGTTTAATTGTGCGGTACGTACTTTGAAAGTAGTTGTTATACTCCAGAAACTTAATTTTTGTGGCTATGTTGAATTGGTTGAAACTCTTATCAGATATTCATTGAAAAACTATAGCAAAATATGCTCCAGGGTGTCCCGCAAAAACAAAAAACAAAGTTTTTCTAGTTTAATAAACCTTTTCTGTGTTTTTATGATAGAACCACTTAGAAAAATACATTTCTAATCCAGAAACAAAAATTGTGTTACATAGTGGTTGCTATCAAGTCAGCTTTGACTTGTGGCATCCACATCCACATGAATGAAATATCTCCAAGATATTATCTATTATTACCTATCTTGCTCAGGTTATGCAAATTCAGGGCCGGAGCCTCTTTAGGTAGGAAAAAAGAAGAGTGCAAAACAGTCTTCTTTTCTCCTGCCACCTTCCAACTTGTCAGGCGTCATCATCATCATCATCATCATCATCATCATCATCATCATATTTCGAATGAGTCCAGTCTTCTCATGATACCTCCCAAGTACAGTAGCATCAAATTCGTCTTTTTGGCTTCTAGGAAAAGTTTGGGCTTGATTTTCTCTTACCAGGGATAGTTCTTACCAATGTCGAGATTTCTCCACCAATGATACAAAAAGAGATGTCACATCTGTCTTTACTCAGAAGTAAGCCCTATTTCTTACCAAACAAAAACAGAATTCATTGGTAGCACCACAGGTTTCTCACAGCTCAGTTCTTAGGTCATCTCTTATCCTCATCATTGATCAGAGGTGACAAAAATTTATTGGGTTAAGCAGGAGAGCCCCTTACCCACAGGCTGGTGTTGTCCCATCCATGAGTGCCAGAAATGACAGTCATCCTTGGAATTTGTTGGCATTCTGTGATAAGACCAGGAGGCTCCTTGATCTCTGCCAGTTTCTGCTCTCTGCCTGAACATTACAGGAGAAAGCAACTGAAGGCAGGGTGGGATTGCATATATCTTGTAGTGGCCATGTCAGTGTTGAAGTGCTCCATTGCATTTGGGGGCTGACACATGATGCTCTTGAATAGAGCCGTGGTCCCAGCTCCCAGAGTTCCCTCTGCCAGAATGGTGACTGGGATTTGGGGAATTGTAGTCCTAAAAGGAGTATTCCCCAGTTTTGTTCTCAGACAGAAGGTGGACTATTATGGGAGTTTGAGATTTCCAGATGGTGGCTGCTATCGTGGGTCATGTTATCAATTTGGCCCAGGACAGTGAGACAGCATTTACTGGCCTATGGAGAGGAGTTGTGTGTTGCAAGATTAACCATGTTGAAAGTAAACAGTCAATGATTCAAGAGTTATAAAAAACTCAAACAACACCATATTTCAGTGGTTTTGAGAGAAGAAGTGGTGTCTGTGTGTGGCAAATCCGTATACTTATCCGCCTCCCCTGCACTGTTAGCTACTTTTCTGCTCTAAGGTTGAATTTACTGCAAAATAAATGCCGTTTAACACCACTTTATGGCTCAATGCTATGGAATCCTGGGATTTGTAGTTTAGTGAGGCATTATCAGTCTTTTGCAGAGAAGGCCAAAGACCTTGTAAAACCACAACTCCAAGGGTCCCATAGCATTGAGCCATCGCAGTTGAAGTCAAACTATCTTAATTCCACAGTGGGGATGTACTCTAGGAGAGGCTGCAGCAGTTTACTTTTGCCTGAGCCTACTAGGATGGTTGATGTGTTTGTGTTATGTTTTTATGGATTGATTTTAATGCTGTCGTTTTTACTTGTGATTTGGGCTTGTCCCCATGTAAGCCACTCCCTTTGGAGAGATGGTGGCAGGGTATGAAAATAAAGTTGTTGTTATTGTTGTTGTTATTGTTATTATGGGCAAACTTTCTCTCCTTGTGTTCTTCTTCACCTGCTGTATTATTGCAACTTGACACCACTTTGTAGCCCAATGCTATGGAGTCCTTAGGAGTTGTAGTTTGGTGAGGCACGAGCACTTTTTGACAGTTAAGACTGAAGACCTTATAAAGCAGCTAATCCCAGGATTTTATATCATTGAGTCAAGATAGTTAAAGTGATGTCAAACTGGATTGATGGCACAGTGTAGATGCCCCCAAGTGACCCTGCTAAGCCCTTTTCACACACTTGGTCGTGGGGATGGTATTAGAATATTCTCCGGTGTTGGCAGGGAATTGAGTTCAACCTTCTTGATTTCTCTTTGACAGGCAGCTCCTGTGACTGACCCATCCAATGGTAAGGATCCCATAGATGTGTTCCAAATGTATTTAAAGCACATTCAGATCAGGAGCAGTTGGTGCATTTCTGTGAAAATTCCCCTTCTAGAGGTTGCTAGACAGCATCTCCCATCAGTGCACAGGGATGGACCAATGCTACAGATGCTGAAGTTCAGCTCAGCCCAACAAGTCTAGTCGTGTCCAACTCTGGGGGATGGTGCTCATCTCCATTTCTAAGCTGAAGACCCGGTATTGCCTGTAGACACCTCATGTGTCTACAGGCCAGCATGGCTACATGGAGCATCCTTGCCTATTGATCTACTCACATTTGCAGTACCTATTGATCTACTCACATTTGCATGTTTTTGAACTGCTAGGTTGGCAGAACCTGGGCATAACAGTGGGAGTTCACCCTGCTCCCTGGAGTCGAATCGCTAACCTTTCAGTCAGCAAGTTCAGCAGCTCAGCGGTTTAAGCCACTGCACCACCAAGGGCCTATATAATTATAATTAAACCTATATTTTTAAATACAGGTTGAGCAGCATTTATTTTAAATAGCCAAACCCTAAATTATGTCCACAGAGTAGCTGAGATGATGACGCCTTTGATTTCCAATGGTTTAATGTACATAAACCTTTTTAAGCATAAAATTATTTGAAAAATATTGTGTAAAATTATCTTTAGGCTATATGTATAAGGTGTATATGAAATATTCATGAATTTCATGTTGAGATTTGGATCCTGCCTCCATGAAATCTCATTACATACATATATATGGAAATATGGGTATTCCAAAATCTGAGATCCCAAATCCTTCCAGTTCCAGGCATTTTGGATAAGGATTTCTCAACATGTATTGCAGGCTGCTTTGGCTCCTCTGCCAGGAAAAAAGTGGGGTGCAAATTGAACAAATGAATGATAAATAATGACTCTCAATGAAGATTAGTCTAGTTGACATGGTTCTCCATGCAATCTCCAGAAACAAATTGAGATTTGTTCCTGGAGTAACGAATCTCCAATGCTGTAATGCAGTGGTTCCTCCAGATGTTTCTGGATTTCAGCTCCCACAATTCCTAACAGCTGGTAAGATGGGTGAAATTTCTAGGAGTTGGAGTCCAAAATGACTGGAGGAACAAAGGTTAGGAACCACTGCTCTAACGCTTTCTACCGCCTCATTTCGCTGCCTTCACAATCTGCAGCCTCTTCTCTTTGGTGGGCCACAACCATGCCACTTCCTAATCTCTGCTTCCTTTTTCTCTTGCAGCCACTGTAACTCAAGCAGCACCGGTGGTGAGTGACTGGCCAAAATCCTTTTACCATGTTTGTGTTTTTTTTAAAGGAGTGTGGATAGAAATCAAATGCTGAATTGCTGCTCTTTCCTTGTAAGCAATTCAAATGCTTTCCTGTGCATTTTCTGGTGGGGTTGCCATCTATCAACATCACACAGGCTGCAGTGTTTCTTTTTTGTTGCCATAGCCAATGCTTGAGTGAACAACTGTCATGTAGAACACAATTTAGGGACCTGGAAACAAGAATGTAATTTTTCACAGATTTCATTCTTCCCTGCAAGAAAGAACAATTCCAGCCATTTATCTCTGTTCAATGAAAGTCATTTTCTAATTCTTGATGTGATTTTCTTGTTTCCCATCCAGATCCCCTGTCCATTGACAGGGGCCATGCAACAGAATGTCATCGTCAGTGGCTCCCCAGCGTTGGAAACAGGGCGGAAGGTAACACAAATGTTTGCGATTTACGGCAGCACCAAACCAAAGGTCATAAACAGAATTGCAGAGGTCATAAGTGCCTGGTGACAACATCTCAGGATGGCAATAATGGGTGCAACTACACTGAAAAATAATACAGTTTGGCACCACTTTAACTGCCTTGACTCAGTACTATGGGAGCCAGGGAATTGCAGTTTTACAAGATCTTCAGCCTTTTTTTGCCAAAGAGTGCTGGTGCCTCACCAAACTGCAACTCCCATGAGTCCATAGCATTGAGCCATGGCAGTTAAAGTGGTGTCAAACTGTATTAATCCTGCAGTGTGGATGTATCCAGTGATGCACCTTCACTTGTACTGCTCTGGAAAGCAATGCACTGTCCAGGAAATCTCCATGGCAGGGGAAGTGATCTCTGTAGATTTAGAGTAGGAATGGTTGGGAGGTAGAGTAGGATCTGTTGAGTGATTATTGGCGGTAGGTTTCCAAGATTTTCAGGCTTCTGAGTGCTCAAGGATAGTAGCTACAAAGTCTCTGACTCATACATATGCCTACACAGAGCCCTAAATTAGTCTTCTGAAATTGAGAGAGCTTGGAATAACTTGCAATGTGTTTTTTACTTGGCAGGACTGTGAGTTCTGATACTGAGAACAGAGTCCTAGGTTCAGGATTCTAATTCCAAGGCTCTGGCTGAATATTGTAATAAAGGGGGGGGGGGGTAAAACAAGTGGACTTTGCAGTCTACTTACTCTTGCTTTAGTGCAGTGGTTCCCAACCTTTTTTTAACCAGTGACCACTTTTGACCGGAAACTACTTTGACCAGGCGCCACTCTCCAACATTATTACCAAAAAGGTTGCAAATCAGTTTTTGGTCAGCTTTACATTTGGTTTGGTTATTTGGGGTGCTGATTCAGAAAACTGCATTGGATAGACCACATCAGCTCTAGTTTCTGATAAAGAACATATGCCATCTTGTAGTCACCATCTGCTCACTCACAGAAAACCATATTTAATAAGGCTTGTTGTCGGGCTTGGCCTCATGTAAGCCACTCCGTGTCCCTTGGGGAGATGGTGGCAGGGTATAAATAAAGTTTATTATTATTATTATTATTATTATTATTATTATTATTATTAAGGCTCGGCACTGTAAGAGGGTTTTGTGAGACCAGACGCTCTAATTGCAACAGTGTAGTAACATTGAAGTCACAGGCCATATTTTAGTTCTTGTGGACCATTGGTGGTCCACGGACCACAGGTTGGGAACCACTGCTTTAGTGGAACTATTGTGAGGCATTAAACATGCTGGGGGTTACTGAGGCTGTATTCACTCTACAGAAATATAGTACCTTCACACCACATTAACTGCCATGGCTAAATAGTATGGAATTGTGAGGTTTGTAGTTTTGTGAACTATTTACCCTTTTCTGAATTCTGCTGCCACAACACCAAGCCTTTGGCCATTACTGCAG
Source organism: Anolis sagrei (assembly GCF_037176765.1). Classification (NCBI taxonomy): domain Eukaryota; kingdom Metazoa; phylum Chordata; class Lepidosauria; order Squamata; family Anolidae; genus Anolis; species Anolis sagrei. The sequence goes on from NC_090022.1 coordinate 137,261,413, forward strand.
TGCAATAAGTGATGGTGGAAAATGTGCAATGACAATTGGAATGGCTTTTTGACCATGATCTCGGATTCCGTGGTTTTAATAATGTGTTTTAATCTTGATATGATTTTTAAATTCATGTTTTAACGTATATGTTTATTCTATGTCTGTTGTGTATATGGAATTGAATTGTTGCCTTTTGTAAGGCCGCTTTGAGCCCCCTTCAGGGTTGAGAAGGGTGGGGCATAAATACGGTAAATAAATAAATAAACACCATAATAATCTCAATACAATAATCTCAGGATTCCATGGGACGGAGCCATGGCAATCAAAGTGGTATCAAACTGTTGGGGGTTTTTTGTTTGTTTTTGTAGGGTGGATGGTCTCTGAGTCCCACTAGTGGGGATGCTGGAGTTCATCCAATACAAACAATTGAACTCCTGATGAAGACAAGGATCGCTTTGAAGCTCATCTTCATAAGGGCTAGAAATTTATGTTTATTTATTTATTTATTTATTAAAAATTGGAATTTTTTTAAATTCTTGAATTATACAAAGTTTTTGTTCTAGAGTAGTGGGAGGATATAAATGCCCTGGTTCTGTGCAAAAGGAGCTTGTTCTACCCCTGATTTAAAGTCCATTTATTCCTTCCCTTTGCAGAAGCCTGCATGGAGTGAGCACAGAGCTCCTGATGGACGGGTATATTATTACAATTCTGAAACCAAGCAATCAAGTTGGGAAAAGCCAGATGAGCTCAAGTCCAAGGCTGAGGTGAGAACTCTAGGTAGCCGTGGGCATTTGGCAGGTATGATTTCCTGCCACTTGTTGGTTTGCCTGCGCAGAGCGATAGGTAAAGGATGGCAGTCTGCAGACAGCAACTGAAAGGCAACAATGCCGAGGTGGGCTTTTTCAAAATACCTCTAATGGCACTTGTTGTTACTGCATTTCCAAAAATGAAAAGAAGAAGGTGAAAAGTATGGAAAGCCATTTCAAGTGGAAGCAGTTGAAAAAACTAGGCAAGCAGAAGTTGCAGAAGAGAGAGATTAAGAAGCAACAGGACAATTGTCTTCAAACATTTCAAGAATTGTCACTCAGAAGTCTCTGCTGTGCCAGAAAGCAGGGCTCTAAGATATTGGTGGAAATTACAAGGAGACCATCTTTGGCTAGTCAAATAATCGAGATTGGTTGCACTGGAAGGCACCCCAAAGATTAACCATCTATCTGCTGGAAAGCTACAAGATCTTGTTCAGTCGATTCCATATCAGAATTAGTCCTTGAGATATATCCATACAGCCTCTGTTTAAAAAAAAAAAAACCTTCAAAAAGTAAAGCCCATTAAGAGACCCCACTAGAATTGGTGTTTGGGAGGGAGGTTTGGAGGAAATTGTCATATTTTTGTAGAATCACAATTTGAACGGATTGCAAGGATCATCTAGTCTAACCTACGGTGCAGGAATATACAACTGCAATTTTCTTGAGAGAATTTTTTTATTTTGTTTTATTTTATTTACATCCCATCTTTGGAGGTGATCCCCCAACCTCCAAAGAAAAAGGCTTACAAGTGGATATTTGGGTTGAATTTTATTTACATGAACATGGGATGGGGTCATCCTTGGGAATTAGAGGAGCCAAGAGATGTGCATGGCCTGATGGCTAGACAATTCGCAGCTGTATGTTGTAAAATTAGGGATTTCCACCCCCAGGACCTCCTTCACTCCAGAAAGGTAGTTTCCTTTCAAGCATTTCATAACAGGCATTTCCCACATATTGGTGACCCTGCCTGCTCCCTCATTCTTCGCAACTCCTTTTTTGTGTCTCTTTAGCTCTTGCTGTCTCGCTGCCCCTGGCGTGAGTACCGCTCGGAGACTGGAAAGCCCTATTACTACAACACTCAGACCAAAGAGTCACGTTGGACCAGGCCCCGGGAGCTTGATGACATTGAGGGTGAGAGTTTCCAGCTGCTGGCGAGTGATGCAGTCAACAGGGTGGAGTAGCCCTTGCTTTCATTTGACATCAGCATAGTAACTTGTGACCCTGCCTTTTGTTTCCCCAGCACTGATCAAGGAGGAAGAGGAGGATGCAGAGTAAGTGTTTGTGAAGGAAGGTCTCTTAGAGGAGTGGGAAACAAGGCGGAGGCTAAATAGGTTGTACTTTTTACTAAGACTGGCACCTGGAAGTAAGACGAGGGGTGGCAATTGAATGGCAGCTCCTTTTTTTATCCTGGTCTCTTAAAAGCCCATCTTCTCTAAGCATTCTCTAGGGCAGTGGTTCTCGACCTGTGGGTCCCCAGGTGTTTTGGCCTACAACTCCCAGAAATCTCAGCCAGTTTACCAGCGGTTAGGATTTCTGGGAGTTGAAGGCCAAAACATTTGGGCACCCACAGGTTGAGAACCACTGCTCTAGGGAATCCATGTGTCTCACTTTGCTAGGGCAGTGGAGGATCTATGGTATCAAGTTCAGGATTCTCAAATCTTTTGAGCTTTGAAAAGACCCCTGTTAGAAAAAGAAGAAGTTGGCTGCTAGCCCTGATGGCATGTATTACAGGAAGCATGAAAATGGTCAGGGTCTCAGAGAACTTCACAATTGCAAGGGACCTATGTGGGCTTTTCAGTGACAGAAGCTGACAACTCCAGATTCTGCCTGCAACATGTTTTGTTCTCCTTTCCCACTTACAAGTACATCTGTTAGGAGCCCCTGGTGGCGCAATGGGTTAAACCCTTGTGCCGGCAGGACTGGTCGACCGAAAGGTTGGCAGTTCAAATCCGGCGAGCAGGGTGATCTCCCGATAGCTCCAGCTTCCAATGCGGAGACATGAGAGAAGCCCCCCACAAGATGGTAACACATCTGGGCATCCCCCTGGACAGCATCCTTACAGACAGCCAATTCTCTCCCATCAGAGCAACTTGGAGTTTCTCAAGTCGCTCCTGACATGAACTAAAAAGTACATCTCTTGATGGGTTGAGGAGGTATCCATATTGTACAAATTATTATTCTCATCATCATTATATTTATTTATACACTGCTTTATCTCTCCTGAAGGAGACTCAAAGCAGCTTAACATAAAATACCAAAATAGAATGAATCATGAGTGTACCTTCAAGTTTCCTGTCATTTGATGGCGATCTCATTAATATCTTAAGCTCTCAGGCAATGAATGTGCAGAGATGATTTGGCTAGTTTCTTTGAAATCCCAGCATCTGGCCTTCCTTGCCAGTCCCAGTTAGCAATGTTTTATTTTCACTTTGCATTGTTTTCTTCTAGTGCATTTTATCTTCCGCAGGAAGCAACAGCAGCCTGAGCTGCCAGAAGCACCCTTGTCCGGCCCAGCCAGTCCCAGCCCCTCTTCCGCAGCCACTTCAGACACAGAAGGCACTGGCGTTGAAGGACGGGAGACCCCGGTCACTGAAGGGGGCCCTCCTGCTACCGAGGAGGAAATTACAAGCAGGTGAGGGGGGAGCGGAGGAAGGGAGGGGTGGGAGGGTATGAGATTAAGGTCTGTGTAGGTTGTCCCTTTATATATAGTTTCCTTCCAGGGAATTGGAGTGGCAATGGTAACAAGAAGTGGGCATGATGTTAGCAAATTCTGCTGCTCCTTAAAATCCAGATGCAGCTTTTCCATATGTTATTTAGTTAGGGATAAATCTCCACATTTGCAGATTTGGTTATTTAGAGATTGATTAAAATGTTGTCTCTGGGAATCCCTAGGTCCTCCAGTAAGAGTCTATGGTCAACTTCTGCTGGAAGTTGATCACAGAGACATGCTAGAGGAAGCTAAGGATTCCTGGAGAAAGCACCTCCCTAGGAATCTCCAGTGGCACAATGGGTTAAACCCTTGTGCTGGTAGAACTGCTGACCAAAAGGGTTTGAATCCATGGAGTAGGGTAAGCTCCTGTCTGTCAGTTTCAGCTCCTCATGTGGGGACATGAGAGAAGCCTCCCACAGGATGATAAAACATCCAGGCGTCCCCTGGGCAACATACCCACACACAGCCAATTCTCTCAGTTTCTCAAGTTGCTGCTGACACGGAAAAAAAAAAGAAAGGTTAAACTGGTCTTCTATCAACCTAGCAGTTCGAAAACATGCAAATGTGAGTAGATCAATAGGTACCGCTCTTGTCGGAAGGTAGGGCTCTCCATACAGTCATCCTGGCCACATGACCTTGGAGGTGTTTACGGACAACACTGGTTCTTCAACTTGGAAATGGAGATGAGCACCACCCCCCAGAGTTGGACACGATTAGACTTAACGTCAAGGGGAAACCTTTACCTTTATCTCGGATTCTGTGGTCACCTTCTACTGAAAGTTGACCATAGAGTCACATTCTTGGCTGTTTTTTATACAAGGCTGATCCTTCTGCTTTTCCTGGTCCAGTTCTGATCCTGTCCGGAAAGATGAGGAGGAGCGTGGCACAGGCAATGCATGGATCAACAAGGAGGAGGCCAAACAAGCTTTTAAAGAGCTGCTAAAGGAAAAGGTACTAACTGGGGAAGAATTAGAGGACTTGACGATGAGTGACTTTCTCTGTGCCAGATTGTACATCTCTTTCCTTAAGGGGTGAAGCTCTTTCTGGACTGTATCACTTTAGAGCAGTCTTCTGCAAACCCTCTAGCTGTGTTACAATACAACTCTCAGCACCTTCAGCTCGATTGGCCATTGACTCTGGGCTGGGGGTGATAAAGGTTTACAGAGAGTATTGGGTGGGTGAAAGCTGATAAAAGCTTTGGGGAGAGATGGAGGAAAATGTTCTGTATGGATTCTGACCCTTGAGAGGGGGAAAAGTGTTCTCCCTTCGTATAGAAAAATAATACATCAGTTGAACTCTTCTCTCAGGAGCAATCATTTTGTTCACTCAGAGAACTGGGGAGAATGGGAAGTGTATAGCCAGACCTGGTGTGCTCCAAGCCAGAAGCAAGCGTATGTGTGTGTGTAATGGCATTTGACAAGTAGCAAAGGGAGTGTAGGCCATCCTAGTGTTGATCTCATTTGGATTGAAATGCTGCTGTTCTCTGGCTCCAGGGCGTTCCAGCAAGTGCATCATGGGAGCAGGCCATGAAGATCATTAACAGTGACCCTCGGTTCAGGTATGGTTCTGCACAGAGGTATGTGACCCCTTCCTTTCCTCCTCGCTTTGATCAAATGAGGCCACTGTTCGCAGTCTTACAGGACTACTGCTCCTGACATTTTGCCCACAGTAGGACAGAAAACTATGATAGAAATATTCTAGCCTTGGCCTTACCCACTCCCATCTAAATTGCGACACACCTGGGCTTCCCCTTTCCCTTCCTACATCTGTCTCCTACTTGTTTTCTTCCCTTGCCTATGGGTGCAAGCTCCTGGATCTTCTTTCATGGTCTTTCCCAGTGCCTTGCCAAAGCTGAGTGAGAAGAAGCAAGCCTTCAATGCCTACAAGGCCCAGCGGGACAAGGAAGAGAAAGAGGAAACCCGACTCCGGGCAAAGGAAGCCAAGGAAGAGCTGCAGCGTTTCCTGGAGCAGCACAACAAGATGAACTCCACCACCCGCTACAGGTGAGAAGGAGAGAGTCACAAGCAGAGTGCCCACTTCTCAGGCAGGCTGACCCTTATTGGGTGGGTGGCAAACATCTTGTCGAGGGGCCTGAAGTTACTACTAGGTTTAGCAAGTGGGTTAAACTGCTGAGCTGCTAAACTTGCTGACCAAAAGGCTGGTGGTTTGAATCGGGGAGAGGGGTGAGCTCCTGCTGTTAGGCCCAGCTTCTGCCAACCTAGCAGTTGGAAAACATGCAACTGTGAGTAGATCAGTCGGTACTGCTTCTGCAGGAAGGTAACAGTGCTCCATGTAGTCATGCTGGCCACATGACCTTGGAGGTGTCTACAGACAACGCCGGCTCTTCAGCTAAGAAATGGAAATGAGCACCACCTCCCAGAGAGACACAAGACTTAATGTCAGGGGAAACCTTTATCTTTACTTTACTTTAGGAAGGAAGTTAAAGGAGGTGCAGGCTTCTCTTTGGTCCCTAGATGGGTCTGTCTTGATGCTAGCAAGAGAACATGCCAGTCCATGCTTCTTCTGTTGGGAGGAAAGCAACAATGATTAACATTAATTTTTTTAAGCACGTGCGCTGCCTGATCATGATGAGTATCATGATTAAAAACTCATTGATGAGAAGGTACTAAAAAGTTGTGCTTATTATATAGAGCTGGTTTCAGCAACAAATCAAAATAAATGACAAAAGTTGATCTGAAGTAGAAAAAGAGGTCTGCTGATGGAAGAACGTGTCAAGAGGATGAGTACAGAACATAACTAAGACAGCCTATGATGATACAGGGGGTGCTCTGGGGCACCCACACTTGGGAGAATCCAGTGAGATCTTCTCTTTGTTTGTACTGGTGATGGAGCCACAGGCATGGAGCTAATCTTGCCTCCATAGCAAGTAGCTCCAGCACCTGTGAGCTCCCGCTAAGACAGTGGTTCTCAACCTGGGGTCCCCAGATGTTTTTGGCCTACAACTCCCAGAAATCTCAGCCAGTTTACCAGCTGTTAGGATTTCTGGGAGTTGAAGGCTAAAAACATCTGGGGACCCCAGGTTGAGAACCACTGCGCTAAGACCGTCTGTTTCCAGACTGGGTATTAGGTCAGCCTCGAGGTGCTTTACTCCCAGCTAACCACAGGGGCCAATGTACTCTGCTCTTCCTTTTGTAGTTAAAAGAACCTGGACATATACAATCTGTGTCAGATCATGAGATTGGATTCCACCTGCAGACTGTGAGTGTCCCTCCAGAGTCCTTATTGCTCTGCTACTCCTGCTTGCACCATTCTTTTATCACCTTTTACAAACAAATAGACAATCCCACTGGGCTTTTACAAGCGTTGGATGCTCCAGAGCACCTTCTGTATCATTGTAGGCTGTTATAATTCAGTTCTCTTCACATCCTCCTGTTATGTTCTTAATCTGGTCCCTCTTTCGTCCTCATCACCCTCACCACAGTGACCACATCTCTCAATTGATAGGTTGCTTCCTCTTGTTTCCTTCTATAACTCCTCAGGAAAGCTGAGCAGATGTTTGGGGAACTGGAAGTGTGGGCTGTGGTCCCGGAGCGCGATCGCAAGGAGATCTATGATGATGTTCTCTTTTTCCTGGCCAAAAAAGAGAAGGTAAACAAACAAGGCCCCAGCATTTGGAAGGTATAGGCAAGAGCAAGGGATGGGATCTTCTGTAACAAAGAACAGATATTCTGCCTCTCCCCTCCCAGTTGCTGAGCTCAGTTTGGGAAGGAGCCTCTTTGTAAAACAAGCTCCATAATCCCAAGTCAAATGGCAAGTCGTCTTGCTGGTTGGGATTTTAGGAGTTGTTGCCCTGTCACTGGTCACCTCTGGATGCTCCCAGACGTGGGTGGGTGGCAGGGAAAGGACTCCTGTCCTGTGCTTCTAGCAGTTTTGCCAACCTCAGTGCTCTCCCCGCTACACACCCAGGAACACGCCAAGCAGCTGCGCAAGAGGAACATCCAGGCCCTGAAGAGCATTTTGGACAGCATGAGCCGTGTCAGCTTCCAGACCACATGGTCCGAGGCCCAGCAGTACTTGATGGATAACCCCAGCTTTGCTGAAGATGAGGACCTACAAAGTGAGTCCACTTTCCACCTCCCTCTTGCCCCAGCTCCTTCTCATTCTAGTTCTCATTACAGTTTCAGAGCTATGATTGCATACCATAGCTGTTTCCTTTTCACAGTTACAATAATTGCACTATGGGCACGATTGACACCACCTTAAAAGCCAATCAGCTGTCTAGAACAATGTAATTCTGCAGCAAATAGGTGCTGATATGATCTCTCTCCCCTCCACCAGTAAGTGATAGACTAAGGAGCAGAAGCAGGGATACCTGGGAGGTTCTTTCACAACTCTTTGTCACAAAATCACTTTCCGATGGGAGCGGGCTTGGCTGGTCCTGTCATCCTCTAGTGCACTTATTCACCAGCCGTGCAGAACTTAATTGATCAGGAAAGCCAACTGGCTTTCAGTGTGTTTCAGATGAGGGGATGATGGAGGATAGCTGGGATATCATAGCTAAAGATCACTATGAACCTCTATACCAGTGGTTCTCAACCTCTGGCTCCCCAGGTGTTTTGGCTTACAATTCCCAGAAATCCCAACCAGTTTACCAGCTGTTAGGATTTCTGGGAGTTGAAGGCCAAAACATCCGGGGACCCACAGGTTGAGAACCACTGCTCTATACAATCAAGCAGCAATATATTCTTCATTCAGGTTTATACTGCACTTCTAGTACAAGTATTTCTGCTTTCCAATTTTCAACATGAAGCCTTGTTTCTAGGTCTTAAAGATATGAAGAGAGGCACTTATGTGGGCAATGCCTTGTAAAATTGCACAGTCTAGGATGGGGAAGACTGAGTAGGTATTCTAAGGGTTCTACAAAAGCTTGTCCCATTTTCTTGTGAATAGCAAAGACAGAGGTGATAATGTAACATGTATCATTTGTATGTTGTAAGCAGATCTCAGGATCCAACTTTCTCATTTGCATATTGTATAAGTTAGCATTTTTCTGTTCATTGCATTCCCCTCCCTGCCGCCACCATCCCAGCATCCCCATGCCAGTTTGGTTTTTCTGCTCCACTGAGCTTTCCCCCATCCCACCTCTGCCTCTTTCAGACATGGACAAGGAGGACGCCTTAATCTGCTTTGAGGAACACATCCGGACGTTGGAAAGGGAGGAAGAGGAGGAACGTGAGCGAGGCCGGCTGCGGGAGAGGCGCCAGCAGCGCAAGAACAGGGAAGCCTTCCAGGTATCCAGGGCCAGAGCTGAGAGCCAGGGGCATAAGCCTGGGCTGCCATCTAGAAGTGGGAAGTGGTGCAGTTTGCAGAGGTATCATAGCCCAGCAGAAAAGATGCCTGGGCCTTCCATATAGACCAGTGTTTCTCAACATCCCTAATGCCGTGACCCCTTAATATAGTTTTTCATGTTGTGGTGACCCCCAACCATAAAATTAGCTTTGTTGCTATTTCATAACTGCAATTCTGCTACTGTTATGAATCATAATGTAAATATTGGATATGGAGGATGTATTTTCACTCACTGGATAATATACCCGATATGCCCACATTTGAGTACTGGTGGGGAAGTCTAGGAGGATGGTGGGTGGGCCCCTTTAAAGTTTGTTTTGCCCCTATACCTAAACCCAATAAGAACCATTTTACTAGGATATTAACCCCCCCAACCATTTTAAGTCCAAGAGATACAATTTTCACAACATGAAATGACCAATAGGTCACTTACTGTTCCCTTTCTATTGGCTGTTCTATTTCTATTGGCTCCTTCTTTGGAAGCTTTTAAACAGAAGCTGGATGGCCATCTGTCAGGAGTGATTTGAATGCAGTATTCCTGCTTCTTGGCAGGGGGTTGGACTGGATGGCCCATGAGGTCTCTTCCAACTCTTTGATTCTATGATTCTATGATTCTATTTTTAAAAAAACTTTTCTGCACTTAAAAGTGTTCCAAGCCCTCAAGACATGAAAATGCCCCCAAAAGACTGGGCATGGGTGTCATCACATCTCACTGTGTGCTACCTTCTTCCTTTTCTACACTTGGCTAGTGTTTCGTGTTTACCTTAAAAAGCAGGAGGGAGAGGGAGGACCAAGGGAGACGGGGTTGTGGGGTCCAGGGCCTGCTTTTGGGGCGCAAAGCCTCCCTTGCAGGGCCTGTGAACGGGGAGGGGCTGACTCCCCGATCTCTCTCACTCTATCGTAGAATAACCAGGCTGCTTCTTGCTCAGGCCTTCTTGGACGAGCTTCACGAAAACGGGCGCCTGCACTCCATGTCCACTTGGATGGAGCTGTATCCCTCCCTCAGCACTGACAGACGCTTTGCCAACATGTTGGGCCAACCTGGTAAGCAGCCAGAGCGCAGGAACACCTTCATTCCCCCTCCTCACTAACCCTTCCTCCTCTTCCTAAGAGTTATGGGTCTTTAAGGGGGGAAAAACCCTGTGATCATGAGTCCATCCTTTCTTTAGGGGACAAATGACATAAAGAAAGGACTGAAAGATTTGTGTGCCATGTAAATAAAGTTAGAAATAAAGATATAGTGTTCAGGTTTTGAAGAGATGGGGGCATCTTTGTATTGTACTGCACTTGTACCACCTCTTTGGTTTAGCAACAAGATAACCAGAACGATTGGCCACAGAAAGTTTCGGATTTTATCAAAACTCGTGTTTGTCAACACAGCTGGGATTGAAGAGCCCCTTTTGTAAAGTAAGAGTGATATTATGGATAGAAAATTGAAAGGAAGAGGTGATTTAGAGCATGGATGGGTAATCTCTTGCCCTCAGTCATGCTTCCAAAACCCTCTGAAAATGAGTTTCAGATTACTGGCAATTTGTCCCTCCCTTAGCAGCCTTAGGACAGGAAGGAGGGGAAGGAGAAAACTGGGTGGCAGAAAGAAAGAGGCAAAAGAAGAGAGAGACACACCAGAGAGAGACAGAGAAAAGGTATTATGAGAAAGAGGGAGAGAGAATAAAAATGTGTAGCAGCAAGTGAAAAAGCAATAGGAAGAAAACCTTTGCCTAGCCCATCCCTGGCATTAACTCAGGCATGGGCAAACTTCAGCCTTCCAGGTGTTTTGGACTTTTACTCCTACAATTGGAATTGTGGGAGTTGAAATCCAAAACATCTGGAAGGATGAAGTTTGCCCATGCCTGCCTTAGCCCATGCCTTCGAATGTTTATAGATTTGCCAGGTTTTTCTCTACCTGGGTTGCCTTCAGTTGAGTTGAACTATAATTACCATCACCCTCAAGCAACAGGAACAATGGGAGTTATCGTGCAGCTTGTTTGAGTGAAGTTGTTTTAAGACAAACCCTTAAACAGTGGTTTTTAAATAGCCTGCCTTTATATGTTCCATGCTGGTTTTTCTGCCAAGGAATCCCCTCTTGCTTCTCTGTGTGCCATTGAAGTTCTGAGCCTAGTATTTGTTTCTGAAGGATGTTCAAGGGCCTCAGCTGAGGCAGAGACATGGCCCCTTCAGCCTCAAGGCAGGAGCCCCTGCTGGTGTAATGGGTTAAACGCTTGTGCTGGCAGGACTGCTGACCAATAGGTCAGCAGTTTGAATCTGGGGAGAGTGGATTGAGCTTCCTCTGTCAGCTCCAGCTCCCCATTTGGAGACATGAGAAAAGTCTCCCACAAGGGTGGTAAAAAAACTTCAAACATCCGGGTGTTCCCTAGGCAACATCCTCGCAGATAGCCAATTCTCTCACACCAGAAGCGACTTGCAGTTTCTCAAGTTGCTCCTGACGCACAAAATAAAACACCCCAAGGCCACCCTCCCTATAGGACACAGTTCACACAGTATCCTTATTGAAGGGTCTCTGACAAAGCCCTCATGGAAACCCAGGGCAATTTGGAAACCACTGCAACTGAAAACTTGCCCTTGGAAGCTACCAGTGAAGGGCTGTTCTTGTCTGCTTTTCTGCCCCATAGGCTCCACCCCACTGGACCTGTTCAAGTTCTACGTGGAAGATCTGAAGGCCCGGTTTCATGATGAAAAAAAGATAATCAAGGATATCCTCAAGGTACAGCTTGGAGGAGTGCCAAGAGAGTACAACTTGCAAGTCTCCTCCAAAAATGTCAAGTTGTAATAGCTGAGATGATGTTGTTATGATTCCACTTGCACTGCCATAGCACCATCCTACAGAATCATAAAATTTGCAATTTAGCCATTGTTGCTTAAAGCCTGTGGGCATTTCTAGGCTGTGGAAAGCCGCTTTAGGAAAACATTTAGAAGCAACCTGTGTAGTTCAAAAAGTCAGAAAGCTTGAAGCAAAATTTTAGTCCATAATTTCAAGCTACATGTGAAGCAAAATAGAGAGATGAAAAGATGGTGTTTGAGACCCCCTCTCCATCTACACTGCCCATTTAATGAAGATCAAACTACATTATAAGATCAGTATAGACATATAATGCTGCTTTGAGTCTTTTTGTGGAGAGAAAAAGTGGGGTATGAATAAACATAACAACATAATGCAGTTTAACTGTATTGCGCTGCATTATATAAATCTACACTGACCATATAATGCAGTCTGGTCTGCATTAAATGGGCAGTGTAGATGGGGCCATAGTGACTCATCCCAACTATGATAGAGCGCTCCTGTGAGTCCTCTTCTTTTAGCACAACTCAGTAGGAAGCACTGGCCTAAATCCTGTCTTAAGCTTCCAGTGAGTTTATTTATGTGTTGACTCATCATTCAGCAGTTGATACCACAGGAATACTTGAGTTGCAAACAGATCTCTAAGTTTCAGGCTTTAGGTTAACGTATTGGGCTTGGGAGGACTTTGAAATCTCCTTGCCCCCCTCCATCTCTTTTCTCTCCCTTCATTCCTTGACAGGACCGGAGCTTTGGCGTGGAAGTCAATACAACTTTTGAGGACTTTGCTCACATCATCAGTTTTGACAAGAGGGCTGCGACACTAGACGCTGGCAACATTAAGCTAACTTTCAACAGTGTGAGTGGGGCAGCGATCAGCAAACTTGCTGCACAGAAAGTGTGGTATAATTTCCAAGCGGGGAGGCTGCCTCAGAGGATGGTGGCACTTTTAAACAAATTTATTTATTTATTTCTCGCATTTCTATCCCATCCTTCTCAACCCGAAGGGGGACTCAGGACGGCTTACAATGGGCCCCATTCCGAAGCCATTACATAACAAATTACAAAATTAAAACCACAATTAGACATAAAAGCATAATTAACAATACATAAGCCATCGTTAAAACACTAAAACAGTAAAACAAAGGCCAGATCTGTTAGGAATGCTTTGATTGGGCAAATTGGGATTGGATTGAATAGCTCTTGTGGTCTCTTCCAGTTCTGTACTTCTATGATTCATAGGCTATTGAGAAATTGGAACATGAAAGGCACTGCAGACTACTTCAACCAGAGAAGTCAGCCATAGCAGAGCACCTGATGAACCAGCCTGGACACAGCATATTATTTGAGAACACAGAAATGCTGGACCACACCAACAACCACCATGTCAGACTACACAGAGAAGCCATTGAAATCCACAAGCATGTGGACAATTTCAACAGAAAGGAAGAGACCATGAAAATGAACAAAATCTGGCTACCAGTTTTAAAAAACTCAAAAATTTTAACAGCTAAACATCAGAGAGGAAGAAACCAGGCACAGATTAACAACTCCCAGCAACAGATTTTCCCAGACTCAGGCAGGCCTTCAAATGCTAATGAAGGTGATCAGCTAACATTCACACCTAACTGCAGCAGGGAAGAGCTCCTTGCCCCACCCCAACCATTCCACAGATATATAAACCCATTGTACTAATTGCAACCAGACCCTCTGAGGATGCTTGCCATAGATGCAGGCGAAACGTCAGGAGAAATGCCTCTAGAACATGGCCATATAGCCCGAAAAAACCCACAAGAACTGAGGGGTATTGAGAAATTGATAGCTAGGTAAATGGTTCCATTGCTTTTACTGTCAAGGTGTTTCTTCTATTACTAACCAAACTGCTTTGGATCTTGATCCTGAGAGAAAAATGGGGTACAAATAAATAAAATATCAACAGTAATAAATAACACTCTCCTGTAACTTAAAACAGCGATACCTCTCTTGCCCTCTGGGAGGGTTGATATCTATGCTTTTGTAAAGGGATCCTCTGCATTCAGGGAGAGACTATGCCTGGATGCTTAGAACAAACAGCAAATGGGTCATTGACGGCTGTTTTTGGACAAGTCTTCTGTGCTGTGAGCAGCTTTGGTTTGGGCGCACAAAGGCTGCTTTGTGGCAGTGATGCTGCAAGGAGTATGGGACAGACAGTGAGAAAGGCACATCCACTCAAAAGGAGAGTAGAAAACTCAGGATGCACCCCACCTTGCTGGGCGGGAGAATCCTGGTTTGGCCTTCTGGACTTCCTTAGCTGGTCACACCATCTCTTTCTAAGTGACACTATCCAGTTTTGTTGGGGTTTTTTTTGGGAGATGAGAGGAAAGTTGGTATTCTTCACCACCACAATTCTGAGTCTGAAATGCCCCTTTTGCTGCTGGCAGTGAGAGTGTTACAGTCCCACCTTTTCCCCTATCACCACCAGCCAAACTCAAGTTGAGTTTGGCCTTAAGGATTGAAAGAGATTGGGCTCTTGGTGAAGCCGGAGAATCAACAGGGTCACTATGACAAGGGCATGCTGCATGCTTCTAGCTTCTCTCTCCCTCGTTCCTTCCTCATAGCTTCTGGAGAAGGCCGAAGCACGAGAACGCGAGCGGGAGAAGGAAGAAACCCGTAAGATGCGGCGCAAGGAGGCAGCTTTCAAGGGCATGTTGCGGCAGGCAGCCCCCCCACTGGAGCCCGGCATTGCATGGGATGAGGTGAGCCCCAGTGCCTGGATCGCTTGTGCTTCCACCTGCCCCTGGCATCTCTGAGGCACCAGCAGGAAGTGGATTGGGATCTACTGGAAGGGATGTTGGATTGTAGCTATTGCTGATCTTTGGCTTTATTCAGCTATGCTGTCTGGTTTTAAGAAAGTAGAGATTCAAGGGCTTTTTGATCCTTTAATAAGGGAGGAAATAAACTCTGGCATGGCTTCAGACCTTGCTTGGCGTCATCCTCAGGAGTTTTCATCTGTAAAATGGGAGCAGAAATTAGTCAGTAACCTGTTAATGACTTACTCATGTAGAGATCATTCTCAGCGATGCAACAGTGGTGTTCTAATGATGGTAACAGTAACAAATACAGCAATGGTATGTGCTGTGGTTTTGCATTATGCTTTGCAGTTGTGCATTGCACAGTGCCATCCAGCCATTGACATATGTTGTACAGTATTACATTCTGCTTGGGGGTTGTGTAGTATGCCTCCACATCTAGATATTGGTACTACAGTGAGGGGATGTTGGATTGCAGCTATTTGCTTGGCTTTGTCAGCTTGGCTTTGTCAGCTATGCTGCCTGGTTTGAAGGAAGTTGTATTAGAATCTCTGTGTAATCCAGAAGTAGCTCTGCCGGACACTCTATGCCACCTGGGGTGGAGCTCATAATTGTCCCTACCTGAATTACTGTGTGGTGTGTTTGGCTGTGTTTGGTAGCCCAATATATACCGGTGAAAGACCAAATAAATCCTGCAATCCAAGAGAAGGAGCTATCTCCCCCTTTTTGTCTGAGCTTGGCAAAGGTTCCTGTTTTTGGACTGCAAATTTTAACCCCACCACCACCCTCCTCCCCAACCAGCATGGCCTGTTCCTTAGCCCTGCTATTCCCCTTCCCCACCAGGTCCGGGAACGATTCGTCAATAATATTGCTTTTGAGCAGATCACACTGGAGTCAGAGCGGATCCGCCTCTTCCGTGAGTTCCTGCAAGTTCTGGAGGTGAGTTGATGGAGAAGTCCAGAGCAGTGGAGCTCCAGAAGGAAGTTCTGCTCTGAAACCTATAGTAGATGATGACATGGATGGGTCTACTGGGGTGGAGAGAGTAAGCAGAGGAGCTAAGGATGAGTGAGCCCTGTGTGAGCCTCTCCCTCTCCCTCCCCACAGATGGAGTGCCAGCATTTCCACGCCAAAGCCAAGAAGCACACCAAGAAGCCCAAGAAGCACCACCGCAAGCGCTCTGCTTCAGTGAGGCCTCAGGGTGTAGGGCTGGGGTGGAGCAGGGAATAACAAGGGAGAGATGGCGCTTGAAGCTATCAGGGTGTGGTGGGCAAGCCGTCTGTTGGACAAAAGCGACTGAATACTCCAAAGGCAGACTTGACTCCTCAACCTTATTTACCTCCCTTGACATTTTTATGGAAGGAAAGGAAGAGGTTGGAAAATCCAACAAAATATGAGATAGCCCAGCCACCTCTGAATCTCCAGATGTGGTTGGACTGTGCAACTTCAGACTGAAGTTGGACATGAAGGGAGGAAACCACCAACAGAAGAATGGCGCTGTGGAGTCATGATGTGATTGTGCGAGCTTTTGGGTTGTTTTCGACTTATGAAGACCTTGACACAACTCTATCAAAAGCTCTTCTCTGCAGGAATTGAACAGAGGGAGTTTGTCTTTGCCCCTCTCTGAGACTGGCAGACTTGTCCAAGGCCACCCAATGGGTCCCCAAGACTCATCTCCAGAATATTTTAAGTTCAACACACAAATCACTGCACCATGCTGACTTTCATGAGGTGATAGAATTGATCTTATCACTTCAGGCAGCAGGTCAGTGATGGGAGTCACAATGTAGAATATCACCACATAGAAACAATTTCCTAGTTTTTAAAAGTAAACAATAGGAGATCTAAAGGAGTGGATTGGTCTAGTTTTTCCTCACTATTTTGTGGATGTTGAGTTTATCTTGAAACGAATTGTGGAAGGTTCAAAACTGGGACCAATGTGCTGTCCATGCAGAAGCTGAATTGGTAGGGTTGATTAGTTACCATCTCAGGTACTGACTTTGATTCTGCAACCTATGTTGATAGGGAGAGAAGTTCCTGCAGTGCAGCGCAATACACACACACACACCCAGAGCCACAAAGGAAGACTTCTGAATTGTCCATCATCATAGGATCTGTAAGCACATTGCCTTGACCATGGCTAAGGTTGGAAGGCTTAGCCTTTCAACCCTATGCTGCACTTGGGTGCAAGCCATGAGTTACTGTAAGATGTCCTCTCCTAAAGCAAGGCCCTCCAGATGTGTTGCATTACATCTCCCATCATCCCTCAGCAAGCATAGTCAACTGCTGTTTGGCAGTAATGATAAATACAGTTTGCCATCTCTGAAGAGTGCTGTCCTAGCGATGGCTATCATAAGTTTGAATGAGTTAGCGACGTTCCGGTGAGTCCACATTTCTCCCCCTCAGGGCTCGGAGTCTGGTTCAGATCACCCCCACCGTGCAGCCAAACGGAAGAAACGCAACCATTCAGAATCTGCTGGATCGGGGGCATCTTCCTCACCTGATTCAGGTAAGAGCCTCTGATTTTTCAAAGGCCCGTTGTCAATTGAAACCCCACTTGGCACACTGATGGAATCTCATTGTGTCTGTACGCAAGGGAGCTTAGAAATCCACGTGGATGATAGGATCAGAAGAGTTTGAAGGTTCTTCAAAGATCATTGCAGGGCATTCACTACAACAGCATCCCCAATGGAAGCCATCCAGTGTCCAAAAAAGAAGTGGTTACCCAACTGCTAGGGTGACCTATGAGATAGCCTGCCGCCTTTGCCCCCCTCTTGCTCTGGCCCCTTCAAAATAGGCAAGCATTGCCTGAGCTTTGTCCGCTGATGTGTTGGACCAGCCTGGCATTTTGCATGTGCCCAGTGAGGATCCTCGTCCCCAGTGGTGTCCCATTTCTCCACCCGCCTTCTCCCCACAGAGCACAGCACCAGGCGCTCTAAGAGGCAGAAGAAGAAGAGCAAGAAAAAAAGACACAAATCGGTGAGTCCACAGTAGAAGAGTGACAGACACCAAAGGGTCAGGGAGAGAGGAAAGGCAAAGCATATTTCATTTGAAAAAAAGAGATGGAGAAACCTGAACAAAATGGGGAATCCTTTAGAAATGGGGGCAGCTGGGCTCCCTGGATAATCAGATTTATCATGCCCAGGTAATGCAATCTACTTGCCACAAAGAGCAGAGCCATGTGATCACCCATTCCTTGAGACAGGTATGAGCAGAGAGGGACAGCATGATCACAATGCACAAGACTTGTTTCACAATTTCAAATATTGTTATGATGACCATTCTTTATTATTTGTATTTTATGCCATTGCTCTTGTAAGCCCCGAAGAATTCTATATTTGAAAAATAGTGTGAAAATATTTACTTTTCAACCTGCAGGACCTGCAGGTGTTTTGGACTTCAGCTCCCAGAATTCTTGACCATTGAACAAGCTGGCTAGGGCTCCTGGGAGTTGGAGGCCCAAATACCTGAAGGACCGCAGGTTGTGCAGGCCTGCTTTACACAAATTGACAAATTAAAATGGAAGTGTCCAGAAGTCCACTTCTAGTTTTGAATAAGAAATTTTTAAAAAGATTGAACACGATGGGGAAAGGGACCTGCAATCCCTTGAAAAGTTAAAGCACTATTCCAGAAGCTTCCAAAAAGGGCAACCCTCCTTTCTTTCCCTTTCTCTCTGCCTCCCACATCCCTTCCTCTGTTTCTCTCCCTCCCTCCCTTCCCTCCTTTGAAAGGGACACTTTTGAGGAGCCACCAGCTGCAAAACCAACTTTGAGGAGCTGTGTGTGGCCCAGAGCTTTGTATTGTCCATCCCTACTTTAAAGGTGGGGGGATCCAACTGAATTTGCAAGATGTAAACACAGATGGTTTCTGTAAACACAGATGGTTCCAGCTTCAGCTTTTCTCAGTACCAGAATTTGATTACATTACGATCTTTGTGAGCTTGGTTTGATCATAATCCTTGTCCTTTCCCAATTCAGTGTCCTCCAGCCACCACATTACCTTAAAAAAAATCCCCATTGTCCCTGCCTACTACTAAGCTATGGCAGGAAGGGATGGTGGGATTCATTGTCCAAACATACCTGGACGGCACCAGGGTGGGTTAGGTTTTCCTCCTTTCCTGCTCTACTTATTTGGCTGTGACAGGCTGGCTACTGCTGCGCTGGTTGGGTTACCAGCCGCCATACTGTGCCTTCCCATCCTGTGGCTTCCAAAGTTGCAAGCAGTTTCTTTTACAGAACAGCCCTGAAAGTGAAGCGGAGCACAAGAAAGAGCCAAGCCGACCCGAGGAGTGGGAGAGAGAGAAGGCCCCTCCGCGACCTGAGGGAAGAGGCCGCTCCCCTCCCCGGGGCACCAGGCGGGAGCGGGTGAGATTCTCCAGGAATTGTGGATGGGGAGCCAATGGGATCAGGCTGCTATGAGGGAGGAGACATATTTGAGGGAAGGCAAGAGAAATCAGGATGGATGGGATTCACGGGGTGGGTGATGGCTTGTGTTATTTGCTCATTTGCACTTATCCCCTCCTTCAGAGCGGCTGGGACACCTCAGAAAGCGAGGAGCTGAGTGAGGGTGAGTTGGAACGGCGCCGGCGGACTCTGCTGCAGCAACTGGGTGACCAGTAACAACCACTGCCTCCTTGGAGGCGCGCCACACTCCCCGTTTCCCTCATACCTGAAACCTAGTTGGTCCTTGTTCCTGCATAAGGCCCTGCCTTCCATTGCTTTGTTTTTGTGTTGGGGCCTTAACACCATCCAGGCCAAGAGTGCATCCAGCTCAGTCGGGATCCCTGTGCAGTTGGGCCACAAGCCCACCTTGAAGCACGGCCCCTTGTCTCTGAATGGGCAGCAGCCTGGTCCCACTGATGGGGATGGTCTCTACTTGCCTCCCCGCCACCCTACCTACACAAAGTGGCAACATGGAGGATTGTAATCACCAATGTGGACCTGGACATCATCTCCACATTTCACATCCAGCTCTGGAAAAGGACCAGAGTGTTGACTAGACTGCCTGAGACTGGAGCCTCTCTGGCCTTGAACCAGAACAGCAGCAGCCAGCAAGTTTACAGACCCAGTCCTGCTATGTCAATGAGCTTCTGAAGTCTGAGTTGGGCTGGGGCACGGATCCTCCTCCTGAAGGTTTGTTCTCCTTGACTGGGTCCTTCTTCCTGGTTGCAGTATCCCTTGTATGTTGAAAGATTTCAGTGGAATTTTTAAAAAGATATTTATAATAAACCTGGACTGGAAGGGTTGTTCTCTGGTCTCTTGCAGAGGGTTGGTTTAAATGTAAAATCAGTTCCAAACAAAGAGGGTACCTCCCTTCATTGTTCATTTCGTAATGTGTATCAGATCGTAGCTGGGTTTAAGGCTGCATCTTGTCCCCCTCTTTCGCTCCACACTCTTGTCGTGAAGAAGAAAACTTTGGTATAGGTACCTGCTCAGGTGAGAGGATTTTCATATCACAAATGAAAAGAAAAGGTATATGGAATGTGAGTGGGCTTACAGTAAAATAAGCAAAAAGCAAAATTATAACAGCTATCAGCTGAGATAATATATAGCACATGCAAGCTACCATGGAATTGCCCTATCGGCATCATAGCTGTTCAAGCCTGGAGATATGGAAAACCTGTGTCTGGCTGTGTCCCTGTAGTCAGAAGTAGAATGGTTACATCATCTGCTGAGACCCACAGAGGTCCTCTGGAGCACAGCAGAATTTCACATCTGGAAACAAGGTCATAGCCAGGTACAATTCAGTGCCACCCATTCTCCACTCTTATCAGTGATGCAATGGGCATGGGAATTTTGCAGGTAATGAGATACTTTGGACATTGCAGGAGGTGGGAGGAGATACTAAGGGCCACATCATCTCAAGACACAGATGTCTTTTTGCCACTAACAGGATGCTAGCCATGTTGTATTAAAGGAGATCACTAGCCTATTGAGGCTGAGTAACTTACAATAGAAACTTGCACTAGAAGCAGATGAACAAATCAAGCAGAGCATGTCCCGTGCCCCTTGGCCTTCTGTATTGCTCATGAACCCTTCTCCAAATCCTTTAAGAATAGGGGCTCTTTCATCTGTTTCATCTCGGTATGTTTTTAAGTCATTATAAATAATATAATAATAAAATGTTATTTGTGTACCGCTCTGTCTCCCCAAGAGGACTCGGGGCGGTTTCCAACAGAGGCAAAACATTTAATTGCCGAAGAAAATTTAGAATACTGAGAGCAACCATATGAACTCCTTTGGCGTGGAAAATGGTAGTGGCAGCCTGCAGAAATAACACCTTGGGGGACACAAAATGGTTTGGCTGTAGATTCTGCATTCAAAATTCAAAAAGTATAGCAGCTGTCCCAACTTTTCAACTCTTTTCAGTGTCCTGGTTCCTTGTGTAGTTGTCTCTTTTTTCTCAACAGCTGAAGAAATTTTTAGCCACATATGTACATGTTGCAGAATACAGATTTTTAAAACACAAAGGAAAACCAACAAGCCTGCTATGGACCCACCCCTGCTCTTCATAGGGATGGCTATACCGGAGGTTTGTGGATCCAAAAGGCAGCATCCCATCATTTTACTTCATGGGTACTAAAACGGCAGTAGACAGACCAAAATACAGGTCCTGAGGGCAGGAGGAGTTCAAAATACAATTCATGCCAGACATTTGAAAAACCTGGGCAGTCCTGGCAGTTCTCTTTTTAAAAAACACAAGGCAAGTGGATACAGTAGAAAGAGTGTTGCATGCGTGCAGACTGGGCATATACGCATTCTCCCCAAACTGGCAGCCTATGAATTGACTATGCGGAGGGATGTTATTCATTGCTACTGTAAGTCACACTGGACTGCAACCATGAGCTGCGTTGAATGTTTGTCTGCAAAACCTTCCTTCACTTCTGCATCACTTGGGTTAGAGGGTTGAAAAGCAAAGCATTCGTTACAGAAGTCTATCCTTCCCTTTCAAACAAACAAAACGTTACGTTAGATCCTCATTTTTGTTTTTATTTCCCCCACCCTTTTTCTCCTATTAGTAAAAATTCTGTACAGTTCAAGGAAGTTTGGGTGGGGAAAGGAGGCACTGGCTTGCAATATACTCCATAATATTTCACATACAAAAAAGTTACATCTAACTACACACGCAAACAAAGAAGGAGGTTACACTGGAATGGATACACTGTAAACTGCCCAGAGGCAACACCAGGAAAAGCCTTGCCCATCTTCTGTGGCTAAGGTTCTTTGGGGAGAGGGTGGTTGGTCCCTTTGGCTTACTGCAGAAACGCAATAGTGTTTGCTCCATAAAGTAAAGCTAATGAGGCTCAGCTTCCACAGTCTTTACAATTAGCATTAAAATATTGTGTTCATTGTTCAGTTGATATTGTCTCTTAGATGTAGAGCTGACATTTCGGCCCTAGAATAAGAATATATTTCTGTGTGCCTTCTGTGTCTTGAGTGTGCAAAGCAGGAAGCCAAGACACTTGACCCTGTGCCAGGAAAAATAATGTGAACCCGCCCCCAAGAGTCAAATCTCAAGTCTGCAGGACTCATGGCATTCTCTTAACAAAGATCTCTGTCTTGTTTGAAGGCTGCTTTTTTAAGGAAACCACTGTTCTCATGGGCATTACTGGTTCACAGAAACACATCCAGTTCTGATCCAGAGCACGGTCAATCTCCCCACCTTTCTTGTTTCTCAGCAGAGCTGACCAATTACCTTCAGGCAGCCAAAGGGCTACTCTGGCATTTGTCCCCTGGCATCTGGTAATTGGAGAAGGCCAGAGTTACTACTTTGTAATGCTGGATGTTGGGGTTGGAGGCTGGAGAAGTTCAAATCCCTAGTCCCAGTGGTTCTCAACCAGATGTTTTGGCTTTCAGCTCCCAGAAATCCTAACAGCTGGTAAACTGGCTGGGATTCCTGGAAGTGGTAGGCCAAAACACCTAGGGACCCACAGGTTGAGAACTACTACCCTAGTCAGATATGATATGTAAAGCTTCTGGCCAAAGTGTGATTGGCTTTCCCATTTATCACAGGATAAAATAGAAAGCAGAACTCTTCATGCCATCCAAAGAGCCATGCAGTAATACCGCTGACTCCATGCAAGGAACAAGGATGTTCTTCCACTCTGGATGTTCCACAGATATATAAACCCAATTTTCCTAGTTTCCAACAGACCTCACAACCTCAGAGGATGCCTGCCATAGATGCAGGCGAAATGTCAGGAGAGAATGCTTCTAGAACATGGCCATATAACCTGAAAAACCTACAACAACCCAAAAAGTATAAGTTCTCATACAATAACTAGCATTATATTGATTAGTCCCAACAAGAATGACCCCATTCAATATGTTGTTCAATAGTGTGCTGTTCCTCACAGAGACCACAATGAAGAAATTATAGAAATAAATACGTTTAGTCGGGACTAAATGAGAACTTAGCCCAATGGAATCTCAGTGTAACAGCTGAATGTAGAAAAAAGGCTAACAAAATGTGTTTTATTTTAGACTACAATCATGGGCTGCATGTGGCCCAAGATGCCTATAAGTGCGGCCTGACACAAAATTGTAAACTTCGTTAAAACATGAGGCTTTTTTGGTAACTGATTGTGTGGTTCTTGAGCACAAACTTTGTAGATGACAATGGAATGGAATAATCAGAGTATGTTGTGTCTACAAATATTGGATTATTATCCATAATTCACATTATAACTGCTAACAGTTCAAAAAATGTACATAACTTTTTTGCTCATCAGTTAGTGTTTGCATATTTTATATGTGACCTAAGACAATCCTTCAGAGAAGTCAAAAGGTTGCCTATCCTATAGGCTCACCCATGTTATTTGGTGATAGCTTATGCACAATGAAAATTGTATGCTAAATTGGGAGCGAATCCCATTGTTAGCACCCACTTATATAGGACAATTTAATCAATGCAATTTAAGTGCTGACTCACAATTCCACAAATGACTAATTGGGTCTGACTACCAAGAATCCAGCTTTGCATTTGGAACCCAATTAAGTTGAATTTCACATATTTCTTAGTAAAGTACTGAGGAGGACTGGGATAGGAATGATGTACCCAAGGCCAGACCAGACAACCTAAGTGGAGCTGTTGCAGAAGATTCCTAATTTAGTCATTCAATGGAGGCACATTGAAATCAACTGGACTTCAGGTATTTATGACTGAGGACTCAAGGATATTAATGGGCATCCTGTAACTATAATTAAATTGGTATTCAACCAAATATTTCGCACACCTGCTCTTTCTCTTTCTAGGCTGCACATACTTTCCAGTTCTCATAATTCCCCACATTTCCACCCTCTATTTTAAGCATACTGCCAAATAGATTCCATATACGAATTTGCCTCTCCCAATGATACACATACACTGGGTTGTTGTACAGTTTTCGGGCTGTATGGCTGTGTTCTAGAGGCATTCTCTCCTGACATTTCACCTGCATCTATGGCTGGCATCCTCAGAGGTTGTGAGACCTCTGAGGATGCCTGTTATAGATGCAGGTGAAACGTCAGGAGAGAATGCTTCTAGAACACAGCCATACAGCCCGAAAAACCTGTAACAACCCAATGATTCTGGCCATGAAAGCCTTCGACAATACATACACATACACTCTTTCATAGTGGCACCTCATCCCCTGCTTTCAGATAGCAAGTAAGTCACCCAAGTCTTCACCTACAAGTGGGAGCAGAACCTTTTTTTACTTCAGTGTTCCTGGAAACGCATCGTTCCAATTTTGAGGTAATCAGGCATGTATTTAACCAAGCCCTTGTACATCTACAAGAAGACAACCATTTGGCAAAAGACATGAGATCTGTTTGAAATGGCTTCCACCTAGTTACTTCTCCCAACCTGCCTAACCTACCTGGACAGTGAGCACATGGCTGTGTACATGTTGCTTAGGTTCCTGATGCTAAGTGGAATCATTTACCTTTACTCCCAGCACTTTATAAGATATGGTGGCCTGAAGTCAAATCCATTGTCACGTGCTATATGACAGTGTGTGTGTGAATTTGTGACCTTCCAGATGTTGTTGGGTGATTTGACTATATTATTGCTAGCTATCTTTGCCCAAAGTGAGGGATTGTGGATGCTGAAGTCCAACAAAATCTGGAGGAATATATGCTCCTACCTCTGGCAAAGCCTCACTTTAAGAACTATATCTTATTTCTCTCCTATGCAAGCAGTTGGTCTCTCCTGACTTTGTCATACCTACCTTTCCATACTCTAAACCTCTTTAATAATGTATAGTAAATCCCAAGGTGTTAGAGGTTCCAACTAATAACCCAAAGGGCAGGCTGAAGGAGATGAAACAATGTTCTTCATCAGACATCCTCAAACTGTGGCCCTCCAGCTGTTTAGGCCTTCAACTCCCAGAATTTCTGACAATTGAACAAGCTTGTTAGGGCTTCTGGGAGTTGGAGGCCCAAACAGCTGGAGGACCACAGTTTGAGGATGCCTGTTCTACATCACAGAGAGGCTGTGTTCTGCCAGGGCCTCGGAGCTCCCCCAAATCACAGGCCTTCACCCCAGGTCGTATTTAATGCAGATTCAAGTCCACCAGTGCAAGCTCAACAGAGAGGCCTAATCCAAAGAAAGACATATTTTCCTGGGATGAGTTGTTATCAATCATAAGGCTTCCAGTTTCCAACTACAGTCAATGCAATCTTTTGACATTGTTTATATACAGAAAGCACAGTTCTTTGGCAATCTGTATTACTCCTCCAATTGATTTTTTGAGCAAAGTCACAGTGGAGCATTCTGGTATGAAAAAGGATCTTCTATGGAGTCAAACCCCATGGTCCCTAGTGATCATACAGAAGGGAAAGTCAAATATTAATAGTCTGTTTTTAAAAAGTCTTCCTCACCTTGGCTGGCTTAAAAAAAATGTGGTTCTGCATTCAGAATTTAATGTAGGAACAAAGATAACATCACAATACCTTATTAATGCCAGTTTTACCTAGAGAGTGTTTTGGATGGTCAACCCACGATCTGACACAAGGTATTGAATTATGACTCCAATCATTCCCAACTTGTGTTACAGGGACTGGTGGGAGTTGTAGCTCAAAATATCTGGAGGGCACCAGCTTTGAGAAGGCCAATCTGATTGATTCCCGGTTCCAGAGAAGTGGCTTAAAACCCCAAGGTGATTGGAGCAGAACTTGTAACTTCCCTGAATTAAAAACAACTGAAGAAGAAGCAGTCCTTCTTTCATTGTCCAATGGCTTCATCCTTATGGTTTCTGCAGTTCTAATATATCACAAGTAAAAAATCTTTGGTCAGGTGGAGAAGAAAAATCCAAGCAAGTAAAAGATGAAGCAAGCTTTCTTGTTCTGATTGTCTGAAAAAACATCATGGCCCAAGTTGTAGACATCAGCAGAGCGACAGTGGTAAATGTTAAAGGAGCCAGAGGTAGTCTTTTATGGCAGCAAATCTGGGGCAACCTTCCAAATGGAAGAGTGGAGAATATCTGAATTATGAGATAAGATCTACTGAGATATATTACAGTGCAAGACTCAATGAAACAGAAAGGTCTTCATTCCATTCATTTCAAACAAGGCTGGCACTTGGAGAAAGGCTGCCAAGTGGTTTCTAACTAGTGGTAAAAGTTGTCATTTGGTTGCTCCACTTGTCCTGTGTTCATCTTCTCTGTAGACCATGAATGCCCTCAACGCAGCTTTAATTATGCAAACATCTCACTTGCTGGTTTTGTGACCTGCTTTGGTTCATGGAGAGAATTCTCAGTCTAAGATCTAAATTTTCCAACTTGGGTGTCAAATGTCTTTGAGATTGGAATATTCTCCCTGAGGATAGCATCTAAATGGAATTGAACCATTGGTGCTTTTTCAGGGTGGGAGTGGCAAAGGGCTTCAATGAGTTGTCCTAGATTTGGTCTGGAGAGCCTTGCAGCATCTTTGGTCCAGCAACTGAGAAAAGTTGTATCTAAAAAAAAACCCAGATGAACTGGAAGCAAAATTTGGTCCGTTGAAAAATAGTAACAGTAATGATAGCGTGTATGTGTTCATGTGTTTCTTGGGCAATGCCAGGAGTAACTTGCCCCGGATCTCTCTAGCAATTATCTAGGGTTCACCCCACCCCCATGGTCATTTTTCTGCTGTTGCCGGTATCAGATTTATATTGTGCAGTTGGTCTGAAGACTTGGGTTTTTCTTTGTTTCTGAAGAAAGGTTTCAGTGGTTTTTCAAGGCCTCCCTTTTAAATTCCTCATGGGCAGAACATGGCCTGTTCTGAGGAGGCCGAAGTATTGCTGAAGATGGCTCTTGAAAAACAGCAGTTAGTCCACAAGACTCGAACCCAATCCCGATGTCAGCTGCTACTGAAACAGTTCACCATTGTCTCCATCCACTTAAAAGACACGTTATGGAAAAGGTCAAAGTGCAATTCTGGTCTGACAACGCAAAGGACTGACACTCACAGAAAGGAGGCGTCAGCTTCCTGCTGGCCAAAGGCACTTCCAAAAAAGCCAAAGGACAGTCTCATCTTTCAGAGCTGACTCAGTAAGGGAGAGCAGGAACAAGGGTTGATAGGAATGGTCATATATGTACAGATTAAAAATACACCTTAAATAATAAGAGAATAAAAATAATACTGTCGCAGTAAGGCACTTCCTAATTGTCCCTTTGGTTCTTCCATTCGGGGAAAAAATTCTTGGAATGGATGTCTGTTGCTTCTTTGGCAAAAGAGAACATGGACTGGGCCTTGGATGCAGCATGAGCCAGTTGGAAAGGCAGGGCATACAGGACTCTGAGGGAGAAGAAACAGCAGGTCAGGGCAGGAGCACAGAGTCGCCCGGGAAGGAGCGCAGAAGCAGTGGAAACATTGCAAATTTGTTCATTCCAATGCAGTTTGGGAGGAGAGAGAGATGGAAGACACCACAACTATTCTTCCTACCCCAGGAAGCCTTTAACACTGCACCCAGGCCACCCCTTCGCTCTGCACCCCCATTTTCTAGGCAAGCCCATGTTTGCTTTGTGAAACTAATAGCTGAGCTACCTCATTTGAGTACACTTAGCGTGGCTGATTAGAAACAAAGGGAACCACCTTTCCCCACCAAAGAGAGGCAGTGAGCAATTGCTGTGTCCAGTAACTGCAAACTTTGGGTCAGTATCTCCCACTTAGGCAGAAGCAGCAAAGCAGAGGTAAAAGTCTCCAAGGCTTCAGAGAATGGTTTCTTACCCTCTCCTGCAGATGAATTGAGAGGGAACTAGAGGCGGGTGGTTCTTGCTGCTACGGGGGAGATAAAGACAAACATTAGGCCAAATCAAGGTTGGTTTTAGAGGGGAAGGTTTTCTTCCAGGGGACTGAAGACCTTGGGACATGTCACTGGATACTTCACCTAGTTATCAGAGGCAGCACTAAACATTGGGGAATGGGCTGGCTGTATTGAGTGCTGTCCACCAAACCCCCACCCAATGCTATGCCCCTGTGAAGCAGGCTCATTTTTCTCATAGTTAATGATGTTGAAATTTCCTTCCCACCCACTTCCAGGTCCACAGATGCTAGGATTTTGATTGCACTGATTCTCATTGGCCTCAAACATTTCACAGAGGCAAGAGAAGGATCAGCTCTGGCCATGCTGTCTGCACAAGGGAGTTCTTACATTCTCCAAGGGGAAAAATTGCTTCTTGCACTGAACCAAAACAGCAGGGCTGGGGCACTTTTAACACTTTGGGCTTTGCTTGCTTCAAGCACACTAAAAGCCTTGCAGAAGGCATGTCAGAATGGTTTCTTCTGCCTGATGTGTTTTTAGGGACAGTACCATTCAAATGCATGGTGCTATACTGTACCTGATACATAGTTGACTCCAATGGGTCTTACTTGTACTTTACGCTCAATATTATATCAGCCATCCTTATGATAACCCTTTAATGTAAGTCAGCGTTACCTATCCCCAAATTGGAGAGTAGGATCATTCAGTACTTTGCCTGGTACTTTATCACACTAGAGAATGAATCCACTCTAAATCTGGTTTCTGCGTCTTGCAGAATTCTATGGTTTGTAGTTTAGTGAGACTGTTAAAGGCTCCTCCCTAAACTACAAACCCCAGAATTCTGCAGGAGGCAGAAACCAGATTTAAATGGATTCATTCTTTGGTGTGATGAGATCTCTGCTGGTTCCATCAAGCGTAAGCCAGGAAAATCACATCTATTAAGATTTCAGGTAGCAGAAAACTAGTTGATACCCACCACCACCACCACCACCACCCCCACCACCACCGTCACCACCACCGTCACCACTCCTCTTAAGGATTTAGTAGGCTACTCTACTGCATTAGTATGATAGGGTAATCCCATAAACCAATTGCAAAATGGTACATGCAAACTGAGACCGGATGTTCTCATTGCCAGTCATGCAAAGGGTCCATGCAGGGATTCTCAACAGTGGAGAGGAAGAGCTTTGATCAAGATTCAGGATGCCTGAATTGCTTTCACTTTCTCTTTTCTTTTTTTTCAGCATTGAGTTGTCTGCTTCTCTTTAAAATAACTGAAAGGTTTCTATTCCGCATGATAGCAGAGAAATCTTTAAAAAATGTATACTGATGAAATGAAGTATGCTGGACTGACCAGACACTGGAGAAGACTCAAAGTTCCTGAGGTCTTTTGGGAATGCTGGGAAAAGGGAGAAGTCTGGCAGGTGAGCATCTCACAGAAGGGCGAGGGAAAGCCATTCCTGCTAAAACCCACTGCTTAATATAGTAACTGAAATGTCTCGCTTTGTGTGTCTGGTCACACAAGTAATTTGAAGACAGCCAACTCAAAGCAGTAATGCATAGAAGTGACTGCAGCCACCACAACTCTTGAGGAAGAAACCAGCTGGACACTGAGACTCTGATGTCTGTCCAGATGACAATTCTCTTGACGAGACAGTGGGAGTCCTCAGAGAAGAGGTTGAGAAGCCCTGAGCCCGTGGGAAGGGAATGGATAGCAAGGCATGCAGGAGGGGAAGGCTGGGCTGGAGCTGCATGCAGACCAGGGAGAGGCATTCCACGGGTACCTTTGACGGGGAAGGAGAGCCCGGCTAACAGTTGGGCTCGTCATGATGGGATGGTTCGCAGAAAAAGCGAGACCCCCGCTTCGCTGTGCGGGCAGTGAAGGGGACGCTCTTCAACACTGTGGGGTGTGGGGAGGGACAAAGACACAGAGACATGTCACATCATTTGAACCTCATGGTGAACAGCTTAAGAAAGCATGATGGCAAAAATCAGACTTCCTCCACCTAGAGCCTTTCAGATATACGTGTGGCTTCTCTTACCTGTCTCTGCTACTACAACCAGCAGCCATACCCTTAAATAACAGCAGTGGAGTTTCCAACACATCTGGACAGTTCAAGGTTGGGGAAGGCATGTAAGTATGCCAATAACTCTGCTGGAGCCCCCGGTGGCACAATGGCAATTTATGACTTGCAAAAATGAGCAACTCGATTAGTAGTAATGTATAGGGAATCTTCTATGCTGTAGGTGGTTGTGGGAGAGCACCACTAAAACAACCAAACACCCTTCCTCATGTAATCTTATAAAGAAAATTCTCCAAAAAGTAGTGTCTTTTGGTGTTAAGCACCAAAAGTTCTATACAAATGCCAAAGAAGCACAAAATGTGGTCCAGAACACACAAGATTGCTAGGCTTATAGCCTCATGTTTTGGTTTTAAATGTGAGTGCTTTGGGGGAGATCTTATCCCCATAGATTCAAGAATATGTTTGGAACAGGGATAGGACAGTAAAGCTTTGGGAAGCTATTCTCACAGCTCTTAGGTCTGAATGATAACCCAACATACATGATCTGCTCTCCTACTTTCCCCCTTCCTTTTTAAGGCAGAAGGGTGGAAAGGTCAAGGAACAGCTGTGAGCAAGAACCTGATTCCACTCTGCAGGGGGGGGGGGGGGGCTTTTGAGAGCTGAGCAGCTGCCAGGATCTCCTTCTCCTGCTTTTCCTGCAATGGCAACCTCTGGTGGAGACTCTGGAAATAGCAAAGGAAGTGAATATTCCCCCCACTTCCATGATGGTATCAACTTATGGTGACCCCTTGAATTTCAGGGCTTACCCTGCTTATGTTCCAAGATCGGGCAGGATCTAGTGCTTTTACAGAAGGACTTACCAGTGATTATATCCTCAATGGTTCCATCTTTGCCTTCATAGACAGGCCGGTGGTCCTTGGCCTGGCGCCGCCTCAATTCAGCAATCAGTTCTTGCTGCTGCCACTTGTTGCGCTGCAAAGGCAACTGGGGGTCGGTCAGGAATTAGAAGGAAAAACAAATGTGCCAAGCCCAGACCCACTGCACCCTGCTACTATAAGCCTCCCTCGGGCAGAAGTAGTCACCTAGACTTCAAGCACAGAGGCCTCTCTAACCCTGAAACACCACAGGAGCTACTGAGGCAGGCTCAGTGAGGCCAGAACAGTCTAATCAGGTGGACTATATGCACAAAACTCAATATATGAAGGAAGACAACCCACAGAGAGATGGCTTTGAAATAGCTCTCTCACACAAGAGGGGGCATCTATCCCTACAGGGAAATAAAATGGGATATAAATAAATAAATTGAACTGCAAAGACACAAAAACACAGTATGACATAGCAAGTAAGACGTATATGCTGGATTTCATATCACAAAATCACAAGTGTGATTTATTATTATTATTATTATTATTATTATTATTATTATTTGATACACAACAAGGTTAGTACACAGCAAACAAGATCACTATGCTGGCTTTTGTATTCGATCACACATCGAACACTTCCCAAGTGTCTTGGACTGTGTGATGTATCAGTGAATAATGCATGCAGATCTGAGTAGGGTGGCCTTTTGCAGCTGACAATGATAATTTTGTCAGCACCAATTGTTTTTAAGTGCAGGCCAAGGTCTTTAGGCACTGCACCCAGTGTGCCGATCACCACTGGGACCACCTTTACTGGCTTGTGCTAGGATCTTTGCAGTTCGACCTTTAAATCCTTATCATCATCATCATCATCATCATCATCATCATCAAATATTATTTGCTGCATATTATATGCTGCATTCATCCCTCATAAACAAGAAGCCAAGGACAAAAAAACACACACAACTTGT
Organism: Anolis sagrei; assembly: GCF_037176765.1. Lineage (NCBI taxonomy): Eukaryota > Metazoa > Chordata > Lepidosauria > Squamata > Anolidae > Anolis > Anolis sagrei. The sequence goes on from NC_090022.1 coordinate 137,292,883, forward strand.
GATTTCTTTCCCAATATCACAAGGAATGATATAGGAAAGGAAGTAATTTTAATGTTTATGTCACAAGGAAGTCCAGGAGAAGAGGCTCCAATTAGAAACACTATACAACAAGAGGCATGGACTGTTGAGATCGCTCACTATTCTTGCCATTTGTTTATTTCTGAATAACTATGTTGCCAGATGTGGCTTTCATTCTGTCAAGAGACATAGCCAAGAAAAAAAAAGATCATAAAGACATCCTTACAGAAGCAGCTGCCTCATGTCTCCTGAAAATCATCTTAGTAGTAACCTACTCTGGTCTCATTCTACCAGTATCTCACAACCTGGCACCTTTCATATGTTTGGATCTATGAGTGCAATCATGTCCCATCTCTTGTGGGCATAGAGTCTGGAATTTGCCTCATATGAAAAGCACCAATTTGGGGAAGGCTGCCTTATATTACTCTAACAGCCTGCTCCAACCCTTACCTTCTCCAGCCTCTTGGCTTCTTGGGCCAGCGCCTGCTCCCTCTGGGCTTGTTCCTGCTTCTTGCGCAGATCATTTTCCAGCTCTGCATCCTGAAAGAGAAGTGTTGTGGGGACATTGCCTGCTCAGGAGTTGAATGGCATAAAGGGTGGAGCATGCAGCTGTCCCATAACAAGACAGATCACTACTGGAACTTGTGAGGTATTGTCTTTTCCATCCTTCTTGAAGAAAATGTAACTAAGAGCTTTTAAATGCAAAACAAAAACTCAGTTCTTGGGTTACTGGCCTTCTCCATTCACTAATTAACTAAAATATTAACTCACCCACCTACATGAGGGGCAAGTAGTCAAGGACAAAGAAAATTGAGATCCAGCTGTAAAGTTCAATTTGTGGGTTGTCTTCGTTTAGAATCACAGATTTTGAAAGTGGCTCAGTGGATCGGAGTCCTGCCCTCAGACATATAGTCCTTTACGTAAAAAGAGCCTTTCAGAATTTCACAAACTGCAACTCCCATCATCTTAACCAGAGTGGCTGGAAATGATGTGGATTGTAGTCCATCTCCCTGGCGAAGAACTTGGTGAACGTCCTCCTTGATCTAATTACCAGCTTTTTCCCTGGCATTTTCTTATGGGTGCCTTAAATATCTCCCCGCTTTTAAGTGGTACCTATTTATCTACTCACATTTTGCTTTCAAACTGCTAGATAGGCAGAAGCTGGGCCAAGTTCACCTCAACTTGGGCTTCTAACTGTCAACCATTCGATTGGCAAGATTTACTGAAGTTGGTGGTTAACCTGCGGTGCTAAAGCTTGGCCCTGTTGACTGGAAGATTTGGTGGAATTATAGTCCAAAGAAGTGATCTTCCCATTTCCTGGCCACTCCCTCTTACTCAGCCCAGTCTTAGTCATATGTCCATGAGATAAGCTAAGAAACAGATCTAAACAAATAATGATTGGACATTTTGAGAGGAGGTCCTTACTTTCCATAGCAATGGGATCACTGAGCAAAGAGAACCACATATGGTTCAAGATGGGATACTCATTTATCACTGACCATAAGTACCACAGTCTTAGGAATCAGGTGATGCCTAGAAGCCAATCTGGTGCCACTGTTCAGGATCAATATTCTAGAGTACTGTCTCCATCTGAACCACCTATCAGGGAAGAACACCACACGGCTCTTCTCTGCCAGGGGTTTTCCTATCCAGCAACTCTTCCTTCAGCAAGAGACCAATCAAACCTGGGCATATGCCAGTGTCTTCTGGCAAAGGAAATGAAGAAATTGTTAATGTAGCTGTTTAAGGAGCTGCTTTGGTTCTGCTAGAGGTACCACAATCTTAGAGATGAGTCTGAGATGAATCAAATTTCACCTAAAAGTACTGCAGTGCTGGAATATGCCTAGGTGCCCATTGGTCAGGTAAAGAGACTAGATGGATCATGTAGAGAGCAAATGCTAAATCTGTCCCTCTCTGACCACACCTAGACACAGGCAGAGCTACTTCCTGCTGGGAACAATGGGAAGAAGAACTCAATGATGAGGTGCTTTGCAAACACGTTCCCAGATTCACAAAGGATAAAGTCGGGGATCCTGAGCTCCCACACTCACCTTGTAGGATTTGATGAAGCGTGCAAAGACTGGGAAGAAAACGGAGGGTGGTGTGGTCTTGGGGCTCTCACCAAAGTAGCGCACAACTGTGTTGTAGGCCTCCTGCAAATCGGAAAGCAGCGTGAACAGGGTCTGACCTCAACCTCTGATAAAACAAAAATGCTGCTAAAACCAGCTGTCAGGTTTATGGCCCAGGGTGAAAAATGACAATCCTTGTACAAGGATTTTTTTTTTACATGCAAGTTCAAGCTTGCTATGTGTAATCTACTTTGTGCATCAGACTGGGACATTGAAACTGGGGAGAAACTCAATGGTTTACAAAGCTTCCATCGCCACACATGAATCCTATATGGCTGAGTGTAGAGTAAAGGCTCTTTATGCAGGATTGAATTACAACTCCCCATCATCACCACTAGGACTCACAACCACACTGCAATATTGTATCCTACAGTTCTTTCATGACTGGTGAAGAGTAAGGGGAACTGAAGAAGCATCTGGCCATGCCTCCTAAGACAGACACGGACCGAGAGCATCTTCTGACGTTTTAGAGAATGATGTTGGCGTGGCAGTGAGAAAAAAACTTCTCTGATCCTGTCCATATTTTACCAGCAACAGAAAAGATGTATACATGGGAATGGGTATATTAACTGGGGGCTTTGGTCATAGGAGCAAAGGCCAATCTCTTCAAAGATAAAAAAAAACATAAATAGAGGGTAAAGAGGTCTTATTCTTGCACATGTCACTAACGGGATGCCAGCCAGAGCATACAAAGGACACTGTATAGCAATATGACATGGCTAAGATAAAATACGGGCTCAAATGCATCTTGGACCGTACACAACCCCACAACTCTGTGGATTAATCAGATTTATTATGGAGTACATCTGCAAACATAGGTACAGCCAATCAAATGGCAGGATTTCCATACATTAATCAGGCCTTGTATTTTGTACAGAAGACAGTATTTTTTTCAGGATGGGTGATGCAGTCTGCAGTCCGATAAAGTGAGCTTTTCCACAGTATACACCAGATGAATACCTTTGAAAGTACAGTGGAGCACAATGGAGCACAACTCCAGATGCTTTCCTCTGCCCATCCTCTATTTCTACGGTGGAGCGGTAAAAGGGTGACCTGAGAGTTGCAAGGGAACCTCAAAGTGTGGCTCTTGAAGCTCCTATCAAAAGCTCCAGACTAATTTGTGTAAAAAGATCATGTTAAAGGAGTTGCCCCAAAATCTGTCAAACTGCCTAAAATCAGTGACAACTGTGATGGTTTCCTTCCCACACTGCTCTGAGTTCCCAGACTTATTCTTCCCAAAACAAAAAGGCCTGAAAATATTTCAGAATGGTAGAAGGAAGGAATGCAACGTCACTCCTGACATGCTGAAATGTGATAGTACCAGGGACATGAAAAGGGCCCCCTCTCAGCCACTCAGCTCACCTCTGCAGTCTTGGCATCTTTCTGCAGTCGGTCCAGTTTCCCCTCGTTGGCACTTAGAAAGCTGCGCAGGATGCTGTGTTCATGCAAGCTGCACTCCCGCCGGATCAACTCCATGCCACGCCCCAGCTCTTTGACATCCAGCAACACGTTCTCCAAGGACACTGTAGTACATTGGAAAGAACTAAATTCATCCGATGGCACCATTTTAGTATGTGTACCAACCATGTTCCAAGGTTTAAAATTATTTATTTATTTATAGTATTTATACCCTGTCTTTCTCACCCCAATGGGGACTCAGAGCAGCTTACAGAACACACATATGGCAAACATTCAATGCAGATCATTCAATTAACAAGGACAGACAACACAAACAGAGGCAAAGGCAGTTTTTCCCATCGTATTTCCGGCATCTTGGAGGATGTGTTCAACTCTGGCCATGGGGGGGGGGAGTATGCTATCGCTCCATCTTCCGTGCTGAGGAGCTTTCCTTCTATCAGTGTCCTTAAGGGTGCTTTTTTATTACCTTCCTGTTAAAACATGCTAGGTGGGCAGGTGAGCTGGGGCTAACGGCAGTTGCTCACCCTGACCCAGACTCGAACTGCCGATCTTCTGCTCAGCAGGATTTTTCTGTAGCACAGCTGTTTAGCCTGCTAAGCTAAGCGCAGCTTGGAACTCTACCCAAAGTGGAAGTCAAGTGGAGTTTCCCCAAATAAATACAATAAAGGAAGTCTCCGAGATACAAACATCCAACTTGCAGATGACTCATAGTTAAGAACGGGGCTGAGACAACAGGAAGTGAGAGAAATCTGCCCCTCGGAAGGAAGGGAAATGGAGCTTGGAGCACTTTTAGGGAAACCTGAGGCTTGTTTGGTCTGCTTTTAATAGAATTTTACAATTCCTGAATTGGAGGCTGGAACAGAAGTGATGCATTTAGCATTAAGAATAGAATTCAACAGCATAGTCCTGTTGAATGTCAGTGAGGCAGGAGGCTGCATGTGGTTCTTGGAGGAGATTAAGCTTGTGGAATTGTTGGGAAGCTTAAGTCCAGAGAAACAATATTTCAAAACTCTGTCCCTTGTATAATGGTTAGTGATGATATAACTCTTTTAAAAATCTTGCGTGCATGCTGAAAAGAGCTACGATTGGGCCCAGGTCCCTCTGACACTCCAGGTATGACTCCAGAGTTCTATGCTTGGGAGCTCACACTTCTTTTCTCTGCGCCTCTATAACAGATCTCCAGTAGAGGGCACTGGTAGCTTGCTATCTCTGCCAACACTCAGTACACCCAAAGCATTCCTCAGAATGTGGTTTTGTTGGAGCAGCAGCAGCAGGAACTGGATTCAGATCAGGTTTCCCGTACTGGAGGATGGTGCTAGAAACTGTGACCAATATGGTAGCATTTAATTGCATAGCCTTATAAGTCTGTAATCAAAGGGATCCTGCCGTGCTTTGGAGACTAATGAAGTGCACACCATCAGATGCAGATCCCTTTGTATTATGACCAGGGATGGTGTGATCTATAACCTGACAACAGCTGGACCACAGGGTTCCCACCTCTACTGTGAATGCAGTCTGATCGACTTCCTTCTGTACTAAAGACAGAGTGTCAATTGTTTGTTCACCACTGTACTTTTTTTTCCTCAGTGCTTTCTTCTACCTAGCCCAGTGGTTCTCAACCTGGGGTCCCCGGATGTTTTTGGGCTACAAGTCCCAGAAAACCCAGCCAGTTTACCAGCTGTTAGGATTTCAAGCCAAAAACATCTGGGGACCCCAGGTTGAGAACCACTGACCTAGCCCACTTATTGTGAGTGCCCATCGTTTGCAGCAGAGCTTGGGAAAGCCATTTTGGACTACTTCTCCCTGAATCCTCATGCTAGGATGGGGTTCAGAACCTGGCTAGAAGTTGTCATCGCAATAAATAAATTTTTTCAAATTCCTTTTCCATCTCTCTTTACTGGGCACAAACTGAATTTCCTCCCAAACACCGAAGGTCTATAACTAGAAAGCTGCTTTGCACCAGGCCCAAACACTGAACCAATTTGCCTGGCTAGTCACGCTTGCTGGCCATGATGCCCTGTGATCTCAGGCTCAGTCCTTTCCTATTACTTCCCAACTGATCCCTATAACTCAGTGGTTCCCAACCTGTGGTCCGTGGACCACCAGTGGTTCCCAAGAACTAGAATATGGTCTGTGGCCTCACCATTACTACACCATTGCAACGAGAGCAACTGGTCTCACAAAACCTTGCCCCCCAAATTGACCAGTGCAAAGTGAAGCCCTACCTGCAGCTGCTTTCTCCACAAAGTGCAGTTCCTGCCAGAAGGTGCTGAGCTCTGGGTATTTTTCCTTCACCATCATAGCAATGAAGTGCAGGAGTGTCAACTTTCGGTCAGTTGACTTAGTGTCCAATAGCTTCCAGGGTAGAGGCGGGGAAGAAAAGTAAGTTAAGGCATGATTACATTGTTTTGCACAAATGTGGCAAGAGGCACAGATACACATGTGAACCTAGGTACTCCTTACAGAAATATGCAGGTGGGTGTAAATGGATGTGGGCACACAAGAGCCCACCATGACAAGAGGCTGCCTGCAACCAAGCAAGGAATTGGGGACCTATATAAAGTACCAGATTTCTACCCATTTCTGCCAATACTGAATGATATCTGTGACCAGGTACAAACAGAAATGGGGACCAAACAAAGGATGTTAAACAAGGATGCTATTTTGTTGTAGGTGGGCATTTTTTAAAAGTTATATTAGCTAAACCTGGTTATATAAGCTAAACTTAGCTAGGACAGCAAAAAATAATAGTTTTGCCGGGAACCTCTGTCTTCCAAGGTGTAATCCATGCCACAGACAGTCTGTATCCAGATTGCTGAGGCTGTGTGACAAGTCTGCCAAGGACTCAGGTATTCTCTCTGCCTGAAAAGGCAATTGGAATGCAAGGGAATCCTATTTTCATGTCTGATGAACCTTCCTAGGTGCATATCTAAGCACAAAGGTAGAGAGGGTTCCTTCTCACAATGGTGTGGTCACACACACCTGAGTTTATGGGCACATTATGCTATCTGTTTAAAGTAATCCCCCCTAATTACCAGATCAAGACTTTGTAGCTTGAAACCATATACTGAACCCCGTTTGCTGCTGTTCATGTAGTTTCCAAGGGCCAAGATGATCTGCAAGGGAAGAGAATTTGTGTCACAAAGGAGGTCATCAACATATCGGATGGTTACATAGTATGAAGACTCCCCAGTTAATAACTGCTGGAGCACATCATGGAAGTTAACTTCAGAGAGTATTTCCTTGTACCCCGGAGCCTTCAGAACCTCAGTAGTGAAGGGAAAGACACTGGACGCATGTATTCACACCAGCAGAGTGACTTACCTCGAGCATACGCTTGAGCTTCGGAGAAGATTTGACAGATGCTGAAGCAGCAATGATGGCGCTTAGTTGCTACAAAAGAACAAATCCCAAAATATTACACATATTGTCACGAGACTAGGACAGAAACACATCCCAGCCACTATAAAATAGAAAGAGGGGCCTGTATTGTTAAAAGCCGCATTCCCTTAGGACAGTGGGGTCAAGCTCTGTCCCTCCAGAGTATTGGACTTCAGCTCCCAGAATTCCTGGCCACTGGACAAGCTGACTAGGACTTCTGGGAGCTGAAGCGTCCGACATCTGAAGGACCACAAGTTTGACACTTCTGCCCTAGCAGGAATCTGCTGTGAACATGGGTCAAAATGAGTCAGGTGTAGGCCCAATAAGGAAACGGCGGGGGAAGCTCTGCCTCACTCCATTTGTTTTCAGGGAGACTCTGATACAAGGTTCAAAGTTAGACCAAGGTGTTTCTGCCACCCGAAGGCCACTATATGCCCAAACGTAAAGTAATTAGAACTTCTTTTTACATGCAGGTCTGCAATCTGGTTAAATGTGTGCGGGAATGGAAAAGTGCTACTGAGCCCCCTGCTGTTTTGTAAGCAGGGCCTTTAAAATGTGCCCAGCTTATAAAGGATCAGGCTTTGTACACAAAGAAACAATGTGCACATGGAAGTCAAGGGCAAAGGGGAGTGTGCCAGTCTTTGTCCAAGTGCATGACCTCCCAGACTGTACAAAAAGGCCTAAAGAACAAGAGGATGGATGGATGGATGGATGGATGGATGGATGGATGGATGGAAGGAAGGAAGGAAGGAGGAAGACTAAAAATGGGATTCAAAGAAAAAACTGTTATAGCACAAAAAGCCCAAAATGAACCCAGGACCAATTTCAATGCAAATTTGGAAGTAGACATTTTTAGCGTAAGCTTTTATAGACTGAAATCCATTTTCAACAGATTAAAAAAGAAAAAGAAGACAAGTATAATTTGCTTGCCACTTTGCCAGTGTAAAATGTCTCCACGCCCTCAGGAAAACAGAAAATTGTGACATCTTCACACAGCACCCTATACAAGCAAAAAGACCTTGGGTTTTTTGAAAATGAATCCCATTTCTCTCAGAGTGCCTGAACATTGGCTAAGGGCAGTCCTCAAAAGTAACTTTTTCAAGCTGGGAAAAGAGCATTCTTGTGTCCTTCCCTTGAAGCTGCTGTGCAGCACTGGCCAAAGGGCCACTGACCTACTTGTCCCACATGTACTGATGCAGTGGCATTTCCAAGATGCCAGGAATGCAAAATATGTCAATTACCCCCAAATGAGACTGCTAGGTAATTGGGAGGTTATGCAATGATGTAATTATGTTTATTCTTGCTAGGAAAATATTCATGACATTGCTTTAAAGAATGCATCTCTTCAATTTTTAAAAGGACAGCAAGAATACAGTTCATATAAAACAGGAGTGGGCAACATGAGGCCCTTCATATACTGCGGTACTGCAAAATCCATTAGGAAATGGTAAAGGCTGGTTGTTGCAGTCCAACATTCATCTGGAGGGCCACATTTTATACAACTCTGTTTTGAAATCTATTTCATTAAATATATGACATGAAATTGTCATTTGGCACAGGACTAGCCTCTTCAAACAGGTAAACAAGGAATATACTTCCTGAAGAGTAAGCATGCAATTCTACGTGAGTTTCCCCAGTACCAGAACAAAATAATTACAATCCTAATTGTAATGTTTTAAATGTTTTTAATGTTTTCTAATCTGGTTTTAAAACTTTTAATTGAATGTTTATTTCATTGTATATTGGATATATATTAGTTTTAAGGCATTGAATTATTGCCTAAGCTGTAAGCCGCCTTGAGTACTCTTCAGGGTCAAGAAAGATGGCTTCGAAATATAGTAAGTAAATAAATAAAAAGATGGCGACTTCAATGAAAAAGAGTGCAACAACACCATAAAGATTCCCTCTGAGAAAATAGTCAATTGCCATAAAACATTTTTCATCTGATGCATTTTGTGCAAGAAAAAAAAGATTGGGGGGGGGGGGGTTGCATGCATTTTCACAAAAAAGTTCTGAAATATGAAAAAAAAATAATGTAAATGGGTAAACTCTTTTATAAGCTGTCACCAAGTGATGCCAAAACTTTTGAAATGGTTCAGTCTTCCATGTGAGAAAAACATAAATCCAGATTTAGGCCCCTTCTACACTGCTGTATAAAAATCCAGATTATCTGATTTGAACTGGATTATATGGCAGTGTAGACTCATATAATCCAGTTCAAAGAAGAGTATGTAGATCATCTGCTTTGATAATCTGGATTAAATGGCAGTATAGAAGGAGCCTTACAGTCCTCGCTCAAGACCAAATCCAATCAAACACAAGGAGCCTCATTCCAGCTATATCAATAGCTGGATTCCTCTCTTTCACACACACACACAATACAGGGGTAAGCGAATGGATAGGGGGACAATTATGAAGTAACACTGATAAACAAAGAAGGTTAGAAGTCAGAGTCAGAGGCTTCAGGGAACTACAGTCATCCCTCCATATTCACTGGGGTTATGGCCATAAGACCCACATAAATATAAAAAAGCACAAATTAAAAAAACATGCTACTTTTTAACCTGAGTGCATCTCGCTGATATGTCCTTCAGCAAGACCCTATAGCCTACTTTTGCTGGAAGATGTCCACAGAGCCACTCTGGAGGACCAAGAGATTCTTAGAGAGAACATCTTAATCAAATCTATGAACAATCATTATCTGCAGAAGTCAAACCTAGAAATGTGGTGGGCTGGTTGTAAGTCAAATGTAGAAATGTGGTGGGCTGGTTGACATGACCAACCGCCCCCGCACCCTGCCCTATTTCTTCTCATGCATTATAGACATAAAGCAAGAGCAGAGGCTCCCATTTTGCTAGGTGAACTCACCGGCATGAGCATCTGGATGTTTTCACTGAAATTGCCTAGGAAGGCCATAATGGCCATGCGCTGTGTCAGGCGCTCCACTTTGCTGAAGTGGAGCATGAAGCGGTCCTCATCCGAGAGCTCTTCCAGTGGTTTCCGCTCTTTCTCATACTGACGCAGCAGCTTTACCTCATTCTCTGTCGGCAAAAAGCGCATGAGGCACTCCACAAAATCCACCGGTAGTGTCTTCAGGTCAAACCTATTTTGTTTCCCAAAAAAAGATTTTAAAATTGGTTTTTCAATGATAAATATAATTTATATAGCCATCAACTTATTTGAATAACTCCACATTCACTAGAAACTGACCATGGAATCATGCTGAAGAAAAAGATTCCTAGAGAGATGAGCAAAAATAACCAACCCCACAGATCCCAAAAACAAATCCACATCTATATCAAAGATAATAACACATTATACTGCAATACTACTAGTAATATACAATTATCAATTATTACTATTAATTATTACAATTATTACTAGTAATATACAATTATCATATTATTATATATTATACTATATTATTATACCACAATATATATAATACATTACCAGTACATTATACTATTAATATTATATAATATGTTGTACCATATCATAAGTTGTATATACAATATACAACATATTATATTACAATATTATTAATATTACATACAATATACCAGCACTATTACATTACAATGTTAGCATTCCTATATATTATTATTCCTCCACATTCAAGGTTGCATATCTTTATTTTTAGTCAGCTTTTCCCCAAAGCTAGGACTCAAGAGAGCTTGCAAGATAAAAGAAACACAATGCCATAGGTATAAACTATTACCATACAATAATTATGGATGTATAGAGTTTGTGTTGACTATCTCAAGTAGTAATGTAGGTGTTACAAAAGAATAACAAATTGAGAATTCCTTTTATTTGCTTTTGTTGTGCATTGTACTGGGAAGGGGAGAACTGATTGTGTGTTTTTCTACTGCACATACCACAATAACATCACTGCTTTGAGTATTATGTATGTAACCTGGCTACTGGGGGTGGGTGCCTTTTGCAACAAGAGTCAGAAAAAGGCCTTAGACCTTTAGAGGAATAACTCATTGCCTTGGAAGTCTAGAAGCAAAACCACAGGTAATGTTACCCACGTGTGGATGGCTTTGCAGATCTCCTCTGAGGTCCTGCCCGCCTTTCGCAAAGTGATGGCCAGGTTCTTGGCCCGGTTGGCCTCCAGCAGAGTGACCTTGTTGGCAGCTTTATGGGATGCCTTGTTCTTGGAGCAGAGGAGGTCGATGGCAGGGCCCTGGGCTTTGGTCTTAAAGAGCTCCTCAAATCTGTCAAGATCAAGGTCCTGTGAAAAGGAAGAGAATTGGAAGAGTTACTTCTCTATCTCCTGGCTATAATCAGACCACACACACAGGTTGCTACCAAGTACTGTATTTACGTGAGTAAAATGCTCCATTGAATGCAATGCCCACCACAGCCAGGAATTCCTCCTCCTTCTCCGGGCTTCTATGGGTTGCTCTGGGCTTTTTCATGTAGGTGAGTTTATTGATGTGATTCTGATACAACCTCAATTTTGGCAATGTAATTTAGTCAAAAAAGGTGAGCATTAGAATCAAGTAAACTATAAGTTGGGATGCTGATAGCATAAACAGGAGAGTCTTGTGTGTGTGTGTGTGTGTTACCTTGAATCAACTGAATGAATAATGAGAGCTCCACAAATCAGATTAGAAGCCAGCTACAAAATAATTTGCTGAATATTTCAAATCATGATGTGAAGTTTAGGCAGCTGTCAACATCATCAGCTGTGGGTAGTTCATTTTTATATCTCCTTTCACATCACCCAACTCATTTAACACAGTTTTTTTGGTAGGGGCTGGGAAAGGATATCACTGTATTCCTCTCCATTGGGCCTACTGGCTAGAGCTGCTGAGAATTTCAGTCCAGCAACATCAAGAGAGAAAGTGATTGTGGTGGAAGGGTTTGAGGATTGGACTCTGGAGAACATTGGATTCTGGAAGCCAGAATTTGAATCTCCCCACAGCCATGGAAAGTCACAGTCTCTCAGCCTCAGAGGAAGGCAATGGCAAACACATTCTGAACAAATTTTGCTCAGAAAACTCTACGATAGGATAAATTGATTAAAATAAAATCACAAGTGGATCCTTTCAGATTTGAAAAACAGGCACTTTCTGTTGGTAAAGGGTCCTTACCCTATATTAGCCAATACAATATAATACAAAACTTTATTATGGCCTCTGACCAGCACTAAGCAGTGTGCTAACACCCTGTCTTGCTTCGTCATGATACCAAAACAATAGATTAGAAGGTGATTTGTTTTTCTTTACTGGGAATGACACTTCTAAATATTACACTTCAGTACTGGCTTCCCTCATTTGCTCACCTCCAAGATCTTCTCATCATCCAGTTCACTGAAGACTGTGCCACTAATCTGGTTAGGTTTCAGTGCCGTCCAATTAAAGACCGGCAAGCGGAATTTGGTCTTGATGGGCTTCTTAATCCGGATTGCTTGGGAAACAGAGGAGTACATAAATTATTTGACCAAACAAGTGTGGAATACAACATATCCTCACTGTGGAAGAACATGTGGGTCAAGAATAGGTCTCCACAGTCACCTCAGACCCACCGCTAAGACCCTAAGCTTGGAAGGCCATCCTACTTGGACACAAGTGATTGCTGATTACAGTGAAATACAACAGGGCAGATTTCAGCCCAAGTCCAACAAATCACTTGGGAAAAGTCATTACTGAGAAAGCTCTGTTCCAACAAAACACTGGCTGCAACTTCCGGTAGTATTCTGTGGTGTTTGTTGTTTTTTTCTGAAACTATGATATCTGAAATGTAGACATAGGATCTTGTGCAGCTGTCAACACACAGTCTTTTCCCTTTCTGCATATCAAATCAAACAAATGCATCCACTTCCTGGCTGCATCCCTAAATACACAATTTAGGAATTGAGCCCCAACAAAAGGTCATGTGATTTACTTTTGGGAATACATATATAGGATTTGGTTGTTCAGCTTATATGGGAGACTGAGAAAAAGAGACACAGTTCTATACTTTCTCCACCTCTGGCCTATACCTTCGTCTTTATCCCTTTCTGTAAGAAGTGAAATATACCTGATAATCCCATAGTCAGGATCATGGCTGGAGATGTACCAGGGAGCGGTGGGGCCGGCGGACACTTATCTGTTGGAGAAAAGCAACAGAGAGGGATCAGGCACTCTCCTTGCCACATGGACGCTGGTTTCTTTGCTCCGCAGCATGAACACACATACCTGGGAGCGGAGGAGGCGGCGGGGGAAGCGGAGGAGGAGGTGGCGGGGGTGGAGGGGCAGCCTCCATGGGAGGCAGGGCTGGGAGACGGAGGTCATCCTCGGGGATGTCGCTGAAGTTGATCTCCACTTCTGGAGGGGGTGGCAGTGGCAAGTGGTCACCCCCTGCCGGATGCGAAGAGTAGTGGCGCCGGAAAGCCTCCTCTTTCTCTTTGATGATCCTGCGCAGCGTGTGCACTTGGTTGCTGGCACTTTCATAGGTTTCCTGTCCAAGAAGACACAGATACTAGATAAGGCAGGTGGCTTCTCACTCCACTTACTGAAGGCCATTCACTACTTATCTCTCACTGAAATCCAACCTCAAAATACAGGACAAAATTCTGCCCACATGGTGAAGCTGGCAAGTTGTAGAGCTTGTTCTCAAATGCACTATTCAAGGGAGCAAGGATTGATTGTTTAGTTCATTTCTCTTTTGGACAGGGGAGAAAAGCAAGGTTACAATTCTTTCAGTCAGCACCTTGTGAGCTTCCTACTTATGGATATCTCCTCCTATGTTGATCTCCCTCTTCACGAACACCATGAATGTTTCTGCAAAAACATCTGCAAAAGCTTCTGAAGGCAATTTGAAATGTACTCTTTTTTAGTGTCAGGAGTGACTTGAGAAACTGCAAGTTACTTCTGGTGTGAGAGAATTGGCTGTCTGCAAGGACGTTGCCCAGGGGATGCCTGGATGTTTGATGTTCCATCCTGTGGGAGGCTTCTCTCATGTTCCAGCATCAGGAGCTAGAGCTGACAGAGGGAGCTCAACCCGCTCTCCCCAGATTCAGACCGCTGAGCTGTCGATCAGCAGTTCTACCAGCACAAGGGTTTAACCCATTGTGCCATTGGGGGGGGGGGTCAAAATAGATTGTAGGAAACACAATCTGAGCCTATTGAGCCTCCTTCCTCCCCGTCTGTAAAAAACTGGACTCCCTAAGGTATGTATCCCTTCATCCCTCCTGGCTAGGAGCACCATCCAGCAAGCTGATCTTCTCATTACTGAAAATTTTACTTATAAGCTTCTGAGAAAGCAGGGAATTCCCCAACTCACACGACTGGAAAACCACCGCTTTAAACTGAAGATCAGCCCCAGCCTCCCCCACCACTTTCTCTTCCCTGTGTACCTTGACAATTTCCAATTCCTTCTCCCGCTGTAATAGCTGTTTCTCCAGCTCTGCCACCCGCATAATGTTCTCATTCTCCAGATCCAGTAGCTTTTCTGTCAACTGAACAAACAAAACGAACAAAAAAAGAGGTCAGCAAGTTGGCATGCCTACTCAGAAAACTATCTGTCCAAAATTTCATATGCAAGGCAGTCTTCCTGAAAATGTCACGGGTCTTGTGTTTGTTGGTTCACAGAATTTAAAAAAAATTAATGGCTCTTATGGTTGCGGGGATTTATAGAAATATATGATGCAACCTATTTAATGCAGCTGTTATTCTTTCTGCTCTTATCCACAATGTACGACCGATTTACTGAATTACGGGAACTACCACAAGATGATGTAGTGATGGTCCCTGTCTTTGCCAACTTTACTAGAAAATGACACAAATTAATAGATGACAGGTTTATCAACGGTGAGGCAGTATATCACTGAATATCAAATGGCAGGTGGACAAACCACAAGGGAGACTGCCAGAAATTTATAGCCTTCAGAAACACAGACTATTGGCAGCGCTGTTAGAAACATTATCCTGGACTAAATGAAACTTTAACCTGGAAGTTTTCTTGTTATGATAGACACTGTTTATTAAACTATGGGCTCTAACCCCAAATGGGGTCCTCTTAGCTCAATATTGGGCTTACAAAAAATTGATAACAGCTCTGAATGCTACCCATTTACACAAATCTGTTAGCAACAACATGCAGTGTTTACAGTGGACACTGCAGAAAATGCTTCAGCTGTACTCCACAAAAAGAAAAATAATTCTGCATAGCAAGTCTAGCAAATGTTGTTTTATTATCTATTGCCATATTTTATTGATTTTATTGTTCTTGTTAATTTTATATTTTTGGTTTTTAAAGTGTTATTGGTTTTAATGTTGTTATATTCTATTTTATATGTTATATGGCACCACTGTGTGCTTGTAAGCCATCACAAGTCCCTTTAGGAGATGGTAGCGAGGTATAAATAAAAGATGATGATGATCATCATCATCCACAAATGTTTGATTTTTACATACCTATTTTCCATACCTATATATCCTGGATCACATACAAATTTATTGGACTGAAAGGGGTCATAAGTGAAAACGGTTTAAGAAGCCCTGTGATAAATGACTACACTTGCTCTGAGTTCAAATCCAGCCCTCTAGATCTCCAAAAGGCTATACCACCTTCCCTATGAAGCCATAGTTTGATGGTTCCTTATCTGCTATATGCCCCCCTACAAAACATTTAACTACCTGATTTAGTTACAGACAACAAGAGCTGGGATTTCTGGCCAACCCTTTGGGCTCACCCTACCCATCTCTTGAATGGATCAACCCTCCTACCTAGCTGTCCCCAAAAAACTCTGAAGTCAAGTTTGTTCCTCAGACTGAAAGAGCTTCCCACCCTTGAGATGCACCTACATGGGATAAGTGCTCTTCCAACTCCTCTACTTTCTCCAGTGCCACATTCTTAGTCTCAGCATCCTCCAGTAGCCCACCAACATCAAAGACATTGTCCAAGTAAGCCTGGATTTGCACTTGTAGCTTTTCACTTTCCGTGTGTCTTGACTTCTGTAGAGAGAGAGAAAAAGAATCCAGTCAAGAGCCAAAGAACTGCATAGGGCAAAGGGGAGAGAAGATCCACGCAATACATTTAAGCTGGTGCACGACTAAATGTCAAGATTAATGATATTTGTTCAGTATACTCATTAAACTGCTGGAAGAGAAGTGATTTGTACTTTCAGCACTGATTTATATTGTTTTCATACTATTTCAAACAAAATCTCAGGAAATACAATACAGTGAAGCGCAAGGTATCATGAGAGAACTGTGGTGTGAATTCCCAGGTGTTTTGGACTACAACTTCCACAATCCCTTGTACTGTCCAGATTGGACAAACCTGAGGTGAGTTGTAGGTCAAAACATCTGGAGGACAAAACATTACCCACCTGCATGATAGAGTAAGACTCTCTACAGAATTATAATTGCCATGGATCCCTAGAAAGACAGAGTAGCTACTAAACTAGACTAGTAATAATTTGTGCCATCTACAAATACTCTATGAGATATCCTGAAAGAACACTTTCATGTCTCATAAATACGTATATCTTCCTTTCTATCCATCCCACGACAACATCCTCCTTTAAAAGAGGGTTGCAATCTCATTTAGGTAGATGGTAGACTTTACTCTGATTGGTTCTTCAATTCTAAAGTTCTTTAATGTACAATAGTGCTTCTACATTTCTTTATTCCATCGCCTTCTTCCTACATTACTCAGTGCGTGTTTCCCCTTCTTGGTCAATGACCTTTATATGTGGGTAAGACCCACACCTTCCGATTTCTGGTTTGAATTATGTTCAGTTTCAGATGAAACTGAAGTTTTAAAAATGAACAAACAACAAGGGATTTTGACTTAGACTTTCCACTTTCCCTTTCCCAAGGGTTTAAATTTTGTCATTCTAGCTTCTTGAACAACAAGGAGTACAATACCACATATGTTTTGAAAACTACATACAATGTTTGAATACAGAACTCCCATCTTTATTACTAATACGATCTTTCAGCAATGTCCAGGATTGTCATTAATTTCCATGTACTCCTCTTAGGTTTTCAGGAGATATGATTCTGATTCCCATGCTAAAGGAATGTGTCGTAGATACCCGAGTATAAGCTGACCCGAATATAAGCCGGGACACCTAATTTTACCCCAAAAACTGGGGAAACATATTGACTCGAGTATAAGCTGAGGGTGGGAAATGCAGCAGCTACTGGTAAATTTCAAAATAAAAATAAATATCGATAAAATTACATTAACTGAGGCATCAGTAGGTTAAGTGTTTTTGAATATTTACATAAAACTGTAATTTAAGATAAGACTGTCCAAGTCTGACTAAACCATTATTCTAACCTGCTTCAATGCAAATATGCTTACGTATCCTTCCAATAATAATAAATAGAGTAAAATAATAAATGTAATAATAATAATAATAATAACAGAGAAAAATAATATAAATGTAATAATAACAATAATAATAGACTAAAATAAATGCAATAATAAAAATTGAATAAAATAATAAATGTAATAAAAATAACAATTGAGTAAAATAATGTAAAGTAAATGTAATAATAATAAAAAGAAATAGATTTAAATAATAAATGTAATAATAACAACAACAGCAGCAGCAGCAGAGGAAAATAATACATAACTTTGACTCAAGTATAAGCCGAGGGGTGCTTTTTCAGCCTTTAAAAAAGGGCTGAAAAACCCAGCTTATACTTGAGTATATACGGTAATCATTTGCCCTTCTTTCCCAGGAACAAACAGACAACAGATTTTGATTCAGTCATTTCCTGTGGACGGGTTTCACTGGACTAAGAAATCACAGCCCTTCACTGGAAGATTTGTACTAACCACAGCCCTCTCTATCCAATGAGATGATAAAGGCATGTTTAACAGCTTGGCAGATATTACAGACAAACTGAAAAGGAGGAACTTGGCAACTCAAAAGATGGGAACAGTCAGTAATAACTGAAACCTATTTAACCAGAGCTAAAAATGGGACAGGCACACATATCATAGGCAGAACTCCATCCATTAAAAAAAGACTTCTGGTTAAAACAAAAGCAAATAATAGTTGTCTGTTTTCCCAGCTGAAGTCATAGTCATGAGGACATGCTTGCAGAGCGAGGGAAATTTCCTCTAGCACGGGGAATTTGTATAATCAGCAATGGAAGAACTTTTCCTTTTGTTTTTTGAAAAGAGAAAGTTTTCAGGAAACTGCAAGTTGGCATTTCATTAGCTTTACAAAACTGTGTGCAAATTCAGCTGGTTTTGGTGGACTGAACTCTGGTCTAGGAAAATTCAAGACATGATACATTAGTAAGTTTTTCAAGTATCATAGAGCACTCCGTTTTTAAGCATGGATTAAGAAGGCATGCCTCACACGGTAAGACAACTACAACTCTCATGATTCCATAGCATTGAGTCTTGGCAGGTCAAATGGCATCAAACTTCATTAATTTTACAGTGCAGATGTGCCCAAGATTACATCTTCATTTTCTCAAAAAAGGTAAGGCTGTTCTCAAGTCACAGCATATTATACTCCCTGTTTGTTCTATCCTATCTCTGTCAATCTTTCATGTATACAAAGACACAAACACATGCATCTATGCACCACTATTCACCTTTTTTTTTGTCGTGTCAGGAGCGACTTGAGAAACTGCAAGTTGCTTCTGGTGTGAGAGAATTGGCCGTCTGCAAGGACGTTGCCCAGAGGACGCACGGATGATTTGATGTTTTTATCATCCTTGTGGGAGGCTTCTCTCATGTCCCCGCATGAGGAGCTGGAGTTGATAGAGGGAGCTCATCCGCCTCTCCTCGGATTCGAACCTGCGACCTGTCAGTCTTCAGTCCTGCCAGCACAGGGGTTTAACCCACTGCGCCACCGGGGGCTCCACCTCAAACCAAGACAAACTCTACTGAAAGCATTTCCTGCTAATACTTGGTTATTTCGGGCCCAGTCTGTGTTTTAAGTTCCAATATACATAATTTAATTTCAGGACAGAAATATGGTCTGCTATCCTTGGCCTCTGAACTTATACAGCTGTCAGCTGACATTTAAATGCCCTCTGAAGGAGAGTGAATCATAAAATCATAGAATTGGAAGAGACCTCGTGGGCCATCAAGTCCAGCCCCCTGCCAAGAAGCAGGAAAATCACATTCAAAGCACCCCTGAGATATGGCCATCCAACCTCTGCTTAAATGCCTTAAAAGAAGGAGCCTCCACCACACTCTTGGGCAGAGAGTTCCACTGCTAAACAGTTCTCACAGTCAGAAAGTTCTTACTCATGTTCAGGTGGAATCTCCTTCCCTGTAGTTTGAAGCCATTGTTCTGCATCCTAGTCTCCCGGGCAGCAGAAAACAAGCTTGCTCCCTCCTCCCTATGACTTTCTCTCACATATTTATACATGGCCCTCATCATGTCCCCTCTCAGCCTTCTCTTCTTCAGGCTAAACATGACTTTATGAAAAGCAGGGATGTTACCTGTAAGAACTCTTCCAGACCAAGCTTGGTGAACTCATACTGCAGGTGAACCCGGAAGTTCATGTCCTCAACCGAGTGCACCACAATGTTGATGAACTGCATACAGGCTACCTGAAAAAGTGGAGGTGGGCCCAAGTTAGGATTTTTACAGCTTAATGCAATCTGTTATTCTCCTGTAGCTTCATCTAGACCAGCAATGGAGAAACTGAGACCAAATCTGAGCCTAGCAATGATCTCCTTGAGTTCCCCAGACAGCCATGCTCCCTTCCCCAGGATCACATGTTTCAGTGGTCCCCCAGTTTCATATGGGGTTTTCCATTCCAAAGGCTAAAGTATTTCTTTATAGTTTCACATACTGAGTAAGAGCTCCAAGCTAAAATATGCTGCTAGTTTTGATTTCAAAAAGAGAGTTCAACAAGATCTGGAAGTTCAAGGACAGGCTTCCCCTAAGCAGAACTACAGCTTGACCTGGAATATGGCAAATCATTTAATTGGCCACTTGTCTGCAGTGGCATGTTCACAAAACTGCCACAGTACTACTCTGAAACAACAGAGTGATAACCAGAGGGAAATGATCAGCAGTCACTCCCAGGGGTGACACAGGCCCAGGCTATGCGGGATTGCTTACACAAGTCCTCAAACCCAAAGTGGCTGAGAAGTTGTTCCTGGATGTCTACATAATGGCCAGGCACTTCTGGTTCTTATTGTTGGGTAAAATAGGTAAACTGGTTTAGCCCCATGCTAAGGAAAGTCAGGGAATGCTTCAGAGTTTGGGCAAATATATGGCAAAACCCCACAGTTTGAGAATAGTGTGGACAGCAAAACCAGCTCTGATAAGGACTACCCACTGTCCACATGGGCCACCACTCTATCCCCCTTTCCCCTTTCTCCCTGGTTGTGATGGCATCTGTGCTTTTGTGTCAAAAGCATTGCATAAATAAACAAGTATAAAACCAATAAAATAGAAGGAACACAAGTGGCTAAATAATTTAAGACCAAAAATGGGCAACAGCGACCACATTATCTGTAGCTTTAAACAGTTCTTCCTCTGTGTGTGAGGCAGGGCATTGTGGGCAAGCATACAAGTGCAGAGCTTTTTGTTCTGCTCCACAGTCACACAAAGTGGAGAATTCTTCTAGGTAGTGTCATTTTGGCAGGTTGTCTTTTGATCTGCCCACTGCACTTCTGAGTCTGTTCAGGGGCTAACAAGTCACTCATTCTTGGTTTGCCCTTGGAGGAAGACCCTTGTGGGGGGCCATCCAATTGGGATTTCCTGGTTTAACTGTCCAGAGGAACACTCTTGCTGTTGCTGGGGAAACATTAAAAGGAGTGATGGTTCTCATGATACTTCTCCTTGATTTGAGTCTATTGGGAGGAGGCTGACAGCCATATAGTGGGTGGCTTTCACACTGTTCACACCTTATTTCTCACACAGTTGGCAGCAACTTGGGGGGTGGGCAATGCTAGCTAGCTAATAGAGTCTATCAACAGGTGTATGTTTGAGGCATCATGTGATTATTCTTCATTCTTTGTTCAGTGCTATATTCACCTGCTTCACATGGGCAGACTTTTCCCAAACAGGGCAGGCATACTCAGCAGTTGAATAAAACAAGGCCAGGGATGATGTTCTTATTAATTTTGTGTCTGCATGCCAGGCACTGCCAGTAAGTTTCTGCATAGGGTGATATCAGCACAGGGTTCCTGGAAGGCTGGAGCAATCCTGGAGATTGGCAGTCATTTGGCATCGGCGACAGGAAATAAGGCGACAACCCAACAGAGCCAAATCAGTTTTGATTTAACTGGGCCATGAAGACCAGTGGTGCCGTGAAGACTTGTGGCCCTCCACATGTTTTGGACTTCAGCTTCCAGAATTCCTGGCCATTGGATAAGCTGACTAGAGCTTCTAGGGGCTGGAGTGCAAAGCATCTGGAGAGCCACAATTTTGACACCTCTGCCCCACTGCGGGTTAGGCACAGACTGTATGGCCACATCTGGGGTCAGTCTGGAGTATTTATTTATTTATCTCATTTATATCCTGCCTTACTCAACCCCAGAGGCAACAACTCAATGCCCTATATTAATATATGTAGTGATTCAGACTGGCAGTGGCCAATGTAGATGAGCCTAGGCTCTGGGGTGTGGTTGTTACCATGATCAAAACTTAGATAAATAGAGGTTGATTGGGTGACTAGCAACTTTCCTGGCTGAGAAACAATGGAGACTCGCCTCCCGTCCTCTTGAGAGGTGTGTATGTATGAATGAAACATATCCTAAGCAAGTTTTTCAAGTTGAGGTCAATGAATATATTTAGATTTCCTGCAGCCACTCTGCCCATGCTTTTATTCTGAGGCAAACATATACCCATGGACAGACAGAGAGGCTTCAGCCAAAGTCTACCACTCCTTCAGCCTGTTGAGGTCAGCATTCAGATATCTTTTGCTTTTCTGGAAGAGTGGTTGCAGTACTCCCTTGGTTTAAACCAGGCATCTCCAACTCCCAGAAGCCCTATCCAGCTTGTTCAGTGGACAGGAATTCTGGGAGCCGAAGTCCAAAGCACCCAGAGGGCCTCAGGGTTAAAAGGCCAGGTTTAAACAAATTCTTCCCTTCCTATTATCTCAAAATGCCCACATAGTTCCTTTATCCCATGATGACAAAACCAGGGAAAATTTCCAGCATCATGAGGGCCTACCAACCATATTTATGTGCATAGATATATGAATGTAATATAGATTCTGAGCTCCCTTTCCTGAACTCAATGTGTGTGTTTATATTTTTGTAATTTAGTCAGGGTTGTAGGACTGGAGCTTTAAGCAAATGGCTGGAAGGACTGCATTGTTTTAAATTGCATTATTTTAATATGGTGAATAGTTTAATTCAGGTTTAATGTCAACTTTCATATGCTTTAATTGCAATATTTTAATATGGAAGCTGCCCTGTGTCTAGTCTTGGGGCAAAGGAGGGATTTGAATAGAGGTCAAGTCAATGGTTGGTAGTTATAGCACGGCTTAGGACATGATCTGTATTACTTTACTGCAAGGCATACCACTCATCTTGGACTTAGTAGGTGCAGCATTTGTAGTAATCCAGAGTCCTCTTTCTACACATTGTTGCATGGTGGGAGCTGCTGGTATAAACAATGTCAATGGGAAATGCCAACTTGGGTTTTCATGTAACACAGACACCAGAATTCGCTGCTTACCATAAAGTCAATATTGCTATCTTCATTGCGGAAATACTCCATTAGTTTCTCGAAGCGGTGTTGCTCTTTGCATACCTGAGAAGGAGAAATCATTCCAGGGTCTTAGAAGTGCTTCAGTGTTAGCAAACCATGCAACTACAGGCTGTGCCTGGTATGCTGGCTTTCCAAATACCTCCTTAAGTACTCCTCCACATAGCTACTCTTTCTCCCTCTCTCAAATACTTTCTCAGACTTGTCCCCATTATCACTTCCTTGGTCTAGTCTTGCATGTCCATTCAGGGAGGACAGGACCACCATCAGCTGTCCTTTCAACAAGAATGAGTAGATGGACCTGATTCTGGCTCCTTCCTCCCAAACACACTTTATTCCCCACCTCCGGCCCAACTGGTACACTTGGTGCCCACTTGCCTTATGTCTTTATTTTCACCTTTTCACTTTAAAAAGCACAACTGGATACCATTAAAACCCAGACATAGACAAACTTTGACAGGAACCTTAAAAAAACGTGTAACGGTAACTGGGCTCAAGGAGGGAGATGCATAATGGAGGGCATCTATTTGCTAATCACTTGCCTGAAATCTTAGGACAGTGATTCTCAACCTGTGTGTCCCCAGGTGTTTTGCCCTACAATTCCCAGAAATCCCAGCCAGTTTACCAGCTGTTAGGATTTCTGGGAGTAGAAGGCCAAAACATCTGAGGAACCACAGTTGAAAACCACTGCTTTAGAAGGCGAGATACACATAGGCATGCCTTGGATAATCAGTCTTCATCACTAGTGAAGGACAGCAAGAATATGGAGCACATTAAGACAGGAAAGAAGTGGGTCACCAGTTGCATTTCTTCCAACATTTTGGGAAGCTGCATGGATATATCAGTCATGTGATTGGGAATCCTAGGATTCTGGGCGCTGGATTGCCAAAATGTATCCTTTCAAAGTTTCTGGTAAACTATACCAAACCACATGACAGGACTGGTGATATAGCTTAAACCTAGGCATAGATGGGCAGGGTGAGATTAACTCATTGGATCTGACTTTGGGCATTTGTGCCCCAAAGCCAGGCATTGCCGCACTACAGATTTATGTAACGTAACAATTTCCCTCTCTCTACCACAGTGGTTCTCAAACTGTGTGTCCCCAGGTGTTTTGGCCTACAACTCCCAGAAATCCCAGCCAGTTTACCAAGTGTTAGGATTTCTGGGAGTTGAGGGTTAAAACATCTGGGGACTCACAGGTTGAAAACCACTACTCTACCTATTCCTGGGCTCATAGTTTTAGACTAAGTTCCCCCTCATTCATGCAGCACCCAGGTGTCACTGTCTCAGTCACTTATGTGGACAATCTGAAGTTTGAAGATACTGGAGTTCAGAAATCAATTTGGGGGATGCTTAATCTGTACAACCAGAAAGATTTAACAAGTATCCAGTATTATCCATATGTATCTGACTAATGTATTCATTTCCATGTGCACTCGTACATTTACCCCAAACTCCTTTTCTTCATGTTGGATAACTCATGCCAGTACACAAAGGACACTTGTGTTATGATAGGCCTCACCTCCTTGAAGTTCTCAAAGGCAGCCAAAATAATCTCATGGCCCCCCCGCACCAAACAGACAGCTGCCAGCAGTTCTAACACCAGGGCTTTTGTCCTGAGAGAACAGGAAAAGAGAAAAATAAAGATACATCAACCAGAAAGTGCAATTGTGATACTGGCAATGCAGATACTCTCCATTATTGCAACAGCTACAGAAAAAAGGCATACTTACAAATAACTAGACACAAACTACTAGTTACTTGTGGTTAAGCCAAAATAACTAAATTACACTCAAGTGTAATTTAACAAAGATAATTCCACTTTTTCTGAAGTCACCTGTAGCTTTTTAATTATGTTTATAGTTACAGGTGGGAGATCACACCAAATGCCAGGAGGAGGAACCTCACATCATTAATGGGAATTGGCATTCAATAGTCTTTGGAAAGTTCAGATTCCCTATCGTTTACTTGTGGAATTTACTATCACAACACGTGATCATGACTACGATTTGTTTGTTTGTTTTGTTTATTTCCCCTCTCCTTATACCTCAAGGCTGAGTAGAACATAGTAAGAAATTATAGATACTACATAGGATCATTGAAATTATGGCAGTACTTGGAAAAGTTACTTCTTTAGACCACACCTTTCAGAACAGTGACCATGCTAATCTAAAGGTGTATCCTTTCTGAGGTCTAGATTGGAGAAGTCAAATTGTGGCCCATGAACCACATGCAGTTCCCAGGGCTGTTTTTCTGGCCATCAGGACTGCCAAAAAACCCTTTTTAACATTGTATTTTTAAAAGAAAGTTTTGCTCCCAATTGTGTCCTAGTGGAGGGTGGGGCATTTTCACTACATTTAGGGGTTATCTGGGCTTTTTTTTTTTTTTGCCCAGGAATAACTTTTTGAAAGATCATGAGTAAACTAGAAGGTATTTTGGTCTCTTCCGATTTTGAAAAAAGCCCTCTCCTGGCACAGGAGGATATAAAAACACAAAAATGCCTCTCACAGCTTCTACAGCACATTTGGGAGATGATAGATAGATAGATAGAGAGAGAGAGAGAGAGAGATAGGATAAGATAGATTACAGTGAGTGTAAGGGGCACCGTCCCTTATGATCTCCTATGGGGGGGGGTAACATTCCTCACCTCCCCCACCCCAGTTGCCCAGCTCTGATGTAGGCAATGATGTCCTCTAGTTTAGATATGTGCATATTTTGAATTGGTTTATCAAACAGTTCTTTGGCAGGATAAACAAATGGACCCTCCATGTACAGAGGAAGTTTATCTCCTATTATCAGATGCAAAGGCAAAACAACATAAGATCCTTAGAAACAATCAGAGTCATTCATTTGGTTGATAGTCAATGGCAGAATTTAAATCATTATGTTTTTTCGACTTCATCTTTCAGAATTCACCAGTCAACAAGACTACTCTACCCTCTTGATTACGGAATTCTGGGAACGATAGGTGGAAAAAGGTTGGCATGTCCTGGGAACTGTACTTGGAAAAAAGCAACTTTCCAAAATTCTGCTGAATATAGAATGTCAAAATATGTGATTCAAAAAAGATTCAGTCTGCTAATATGTGTCGAGTTCTGGAATGCTGAATTAATATCCTGACCCTGAAGGAAGGCAATAGCAATGTACAAATCAAGAATAGCCCTGCAAGAAGAAGAAATATATTCTGGGATGCAGAGAAGGTGAATTTTGACATTCACACGGTAAACATTTTATTGCAAAGCATACCAAAAGACCCTGGGGAAATGGCTCAGTAATGTGCTTATTTTTGTTTCAGTTTTCATTTAGAGCCAAGTGCTAGTGACCCAATTATTATTTATAGCCAAAGATGTAAAATACTAACTCGGCAATGACAGGCTTGGACATCATGGCTGATCAATGCCTTTTATGCCAACCTCATGAGCCAGGCAATATTTCTGACTCTATTACACAAAGATTTTGGCTAGGCCAAACAATGGGAGGAAATAGGAGGAACCTGCCCAAACAAACATCTGTTCTACAAATTAAAGCTTGTTTGAAATTGTTTCACTAGCTGGAAACAAGCCATCATTTAGTATAAGGTGTAAACTCATCCTACTTTCACTATAACTGTACAAGTTTTGCAGTTTGAAAAATCTGCCAAACCTGTTCAACCAGAAGCAACAGTGGCAAAAAAGGAAATGACCATTTACGCCATAGAAGATGATGCTCCCTCAAGTTGCTTTCAGTTTACCTAATCAGGAGTATACAGCTGTTTGGCTTCCTCATACAAAAACCATGGAAACTATATTTTTGTAAGAGTGTTAGGACTCTTTCGTTATTCATTCCTAGCCCCAATTGTCAGTAATCTTTGTGTAGGAGAAGACTAATAATAGCCAATGAGTCTTGAATAGAGTTAAATTTGTAATACAGTTGGGATCCAGATGTAACAATATCTTAAGAGCGGTGCTGTGAGATCTCCAGCAGTCCGTCAATACAGATCCATCAAACCGCATTTCTGTTGAACTACTCTAAATATCAAGCCAACTTACCTGGGGTTCTTGTTATTCAAGCTGAGAGCAATCTCATTAACAGCGTGAGGATGTGACATGACCAGATTGAATCCATACTGAAATGGAAAAGGGTAAAGAGGTTCCAGCAAAATCTCTCAGCTCACTGTTTTAACAGAACACAAGATATTTACAAATAAACAAGGCAGAGCTTTACATATTAACAGGGCAAAGATTTATGAAATAAAAGCATAGTGAACAATGGGCAACATAGGAGCAAACAAGCAAGCAAATGAAGAGAAATGTCGTTACAAACGCTGTAGAAACAGAGTCAGATTAAACAGTGGAGAATCTGTTTGCAATGCACTACCACTACCCCTCTCAAAATTGTTTAATTTGAAGTTTTGTAGAATAATGTGAATGTAATGCACTAACGGCATCACTAAAAAGAGGCTCTTTTGCATCTCCTGCAGTATCTTAAAATATCATTCTGAAAATGCTATATTTAAAAAGGTAATTTCAAGATTTCATGGATGTCATGAAGGCTCTAAGGCAGTGATTCTCAAACTGTAGGTGCCCAGATGTTTTGGCCCACAACTCCAAGAAATCCCAGCCAGTGTACCAGCTGTTAGAATTCCTGGGAGTTGAAGTCCAAAACATCTGGGGACCCATAGGTTGAGAATTACTGCTCTAAGGGATGATTCAAATGACCAATCACTATCTCTGTGTGGTGCAATGGGTTCAACCAGTGGTTCTCAACCTGTGGGTACCCAGGTGTTTTGGCCCACAACACCAAGAAATCCCAGCCAGTTTACCAGATGTTAGGATTTCTGGGTTTTGAAGGCCAAATCATCTGGGGACCCACAGGTTGAGAACCACTGGGTTAAACCTTTGTGCCGGCAGGACTGAAGACCAACAGGTTGGAAGTTCGAATCTGGGAGAGCATGGATGAGCTCTCTCTGTCAGCTCCAGCTCCCCATGCAGGGACATAAGAGAAGCCTCCTATAAGGATGGTAAAACATCAAAAACATCCAGGTGGCCCCTGGGCAACATCCTTGCAGATGGCCAATTTTCTCACACCAGAAGCAACTTACAGTTTCTCAAGTTGCTCCTGACATGAAAAAAAATCTCTGATGTCCTCCAATGCCTATACCGTCGTTGTTATTTGGCATGAAATTGACTTTAGCTTATGAGAAACCTCCAGGAATTCCAGCTATGAACTGCCCTTCTCTAATCTTACAAACTCAGAATTGTGGTTGTCTTGATTGAATCAATCCACTTGTAATGTTACCTTTCTATCCCCCCCACTGCTTTCCACTTTACCCAGTATTACTGCCTTTTCCAATGAGTCATGTCACTCCATGACATGCCAAAAAGTACATCAGCCTCACTTTAGGAATTTTTGCTTCTTCTGAGAAAAGCAAACTTGATTTGCTCTAAGAACCATTCATTTGTCCTTTTTTTTTTTAGCAGTCCACAGTATCTACAGAATTTTTCTGCAGCACTACATTTCACATGAGCTTATTTTTTTTCCCTTGGATTTCTTAACAACAACAACAATAATAAAATTATTATCTGGCTCTCCCTGCGGCTTGAGGCAAGATACAACGTCATTAAAACAAGAGATAAAACACAATCAAAATACACACAACAAGATACATAAAGTTAAAATACAAGTTAGCCATCCAGCTTTCACACACACACACAAACTGGTAAAACTAGGGCCTGAATCATTCTGACTTTAGTATTTAACATTATGTCTTTATAAAACTTTAGTTATATCACGCCACCATCTCCTCAAAGGGACTTGGGGCAGCTCACAAAAGCACTCCAAAGTGCTGCGCACATAAAATGCACACTACATAAGCATATAAAACAATGACAACATAAATTTACATAACTTTATGTTTGAGGACCTTATCTAGTTCATTTGTGGCTGCCCTCCCAAGTCTTAGCAGTTTGTGGATTTCTCGACTGAAGTTTTCATTTTGTTTAATTGAGTAAATATATGTGAAATCCTTAAATAGTTCAATGCCTTAATTATCCACATTGAATTGATTCTATTTATCTGTGGTCATAACATTACTTTGTTTATTTATTAGTTTTTATAAGTATTCGTTCCAAATCTTTGCAATTTCTACTAAGTAGCATGGTTTCATCTGTATTTCTCAAAATTGTTCATGTTCCTTCTCCCAATTTTCAAGCCTGTTCCCTCTGATTCTGATCCTATTTCCTGTATGATGTGTTCTAAATATAAATTACACAGACTGGGTGATAAATTGCAGCCTTCTTGCCAATGGGAAACCATTCCATTCCTCCACATTGCGTCCTTTGTTGTGGCACTCCCATTTGACAATGGGAGAATTTGTCCTGAATTGTTAGGTTTGGGTTTAACTGGCATCATCCCTGATCGTAAGCAAAGGCCTTCAGACGTTCAGACAAACCGCCAGCATGGCTTTACCTGGTAATTCATGATGGCCCGTAAGCACAGGATGCAAACGTGGACGTCATCCTTCTGACTCACCAGCCGCGAGTTCTTCAGGGCTTTCCTGCTGGGAAGGGTGGTGTATCTGGCAAAAAGGAGATCCCTACATTTAGCAATAGGCAGAAGCAAAGGCCCAACAGGAATTATGCCCTCTGTCAGGGATGAGGTCACAGGCACAGCTAAGAACAAGCAAAGAGGGTTGTAATTAGAGTCAATGGCTTCTGGCAAAGGATTTGCCCAAGATCGGCATGGCTGTTCGGCAAAAGGAAGATGGCAAAGCATTTGGACTCTCCTTTTTTGAAACGCTAGGATTGCTAGTGCTACTAATAAGAAAAATGTTGTTTAGTTGGCCTGCATTTCCTTCCTTAGTGCATTTTGCCTCCTTAATGAAAAAAATAGATGAAAACAGGAGAAAATAAAGGTAAATTACAAATGAAAGCTGTCTGATGGACAATAAAAGCGTCACCTGAAAGCTTTGCTGTGAATTGCCCTGAGTCCCCTTCGGGGTTGAGAAGGGCAGTTTACAAATACCACAAATAAATAAATAAACAAATAAAGCACTCTCAAATCAACTCAGGACCTCCTCACATTTATAATTGGAAAGCAGGACAATCGTCTAAATTTGTTTCCTACCGTTTTTCCTTGTCTTTTGGGATACCTGGCCATCACCCGTTCTTTCCTAGACTTACCCCACATTCTCCTCATTTTACTGAGTCAGGTAGCATCTGACCGCTTTCCATCTTAACATGCTGGCAAGATGGATTCCTATGGGCAGCCACTGGAAGTCGTCATGCATCATAGGATGTCCTCCATGGGACTCTTTTTTGCCAGCATGTTAAAATGGAGAGAAAATGAAGAAAGGCTATGTGAGATGAAGTTATCAATTTTTAGAGTAACTTCCAAGAGCCACAGTTATTGTGAAGGTTTTTTTAAGCTGTCAAAACATGGACATAGAGATATCCTTATTCAGCTTTGGTGGCCCAATGGGTTAAACCCTTGTGCCGGCAGGACTGCTGACCGAAAGATCAGTGGTTCGAATCTGTAGAGAGTGGGTTGAGTTCTCTCTGTCAGCTCCAGCTCCTCATGTGGGGACATGAGAGAAGCCTCCCACAAGGATGGTAAAACATCAAACATCCAGGTGTCCCCTGGGCAATGTCCTTGCAGATGGCCAATGCTCTCACACCAGAAGTGACTTGCAGTTTCTCAAGTCGCTCCTGACACGAAAACAAGTTTTCATTTGTTAAAACTAGAACAAAAGCAAATGTTTAAAAAGTTTGAAAAAAAGACCCTAATTGGTGAAAAAATCACCCCAACTGAGAATAAAACATTATTTTCCAGAGGAAAGTAAAAAAGAAAGGTTTGTTGTTTAATATCTCTAGAATGACACAGGTATGTGAGAGGTGAAAGACTCAGAGACCAGACAGAGAAAAGAGAGTTCAGCTCCTGGACCTTGAGAATATGCACAGAAAATTCAAAGATGAGATTCCTTTTATTTTATTTTAGAAATGCTAAACTAATTCTACCATCAAAATAAATGATTAACTTTCAAAAAAGCCCTCCCCAACCCTCTACTCTCATCTAACTTTTTTGGACTGCACTCTGATAATCTTCTGCACTGCTGCTACCTAACGGATTGGGGAGATCCCTGGAGTTTTAGTCCAACAACGGTATTTTTCCAAGCCCTTGGCTGTCTAGTGCTAGGAGCCTAAAAGCAACTCCCACGTTCATGATCAGTAAATTTGCTTTGGGTGTGGGCCCATTGGGGGGCAAGGTTCATCACTCTGTACAGTTCCTTTTTAGGTTTTGACAAGATGTCAAAAACCCAAAAACTAGAACCTTGCCCAGATTCACCACCCCTACTACCATGGAAGATGTCAGCTTCTAGTGAAACCTGGTAATTTTCCATCTTGTTCCATTTTGACAGTTTGCCAGAAAAATCAGCTCCTATCAGAAAGAGCCACATGATAGAAGAACCCTGTAAACCTCATTCTTCTTGGTCTCATAAAACTAGCTGACTGTGGCCAGACTCGGGGCCATTCAATTCAGGTCTAGCTGCCCTTACGCTATGGAATCAGTACTGGCCTGTTTTGACCACCTACTTGCTTCCATCCCCCATCCAGTGCTTGATGTGTTTCCTGAAAGCCCTCCCAACCACCATTTCATGGGCAGAGGCCTCTCACCCTAGCCTAGGAGAGTACGCCATTCACCACACAACAAGACATACTTACCCAAGTGACAAGGACAGAGAAAGAGAGAAAGAACGGGAAACCCAGCAAAGGGAGGCAAAACAGAGCATGGTAAGAGAGCAAGGCCTGGTGAGGAGAGGAGACATGGCCAGCCAGCATCAGAAGAGCCTCAAGGAGGGAATAATACTAGCAAGGAGAAGAGATCAGCACACTGCAGCAGCATCTGGAGGACAGAAAGCAGGAGTGGTGGGAAGGATTATTACTACAACCAATAGCACATCCAGAAAGGAGAACACAGCTGGACAGATACATACCGGAAGGCCGACTGACGTGCTGAGCGAGCAAGGCTGTTGGCGTAGGGAGCAGACAGGGTACTGGGGTGCTGCAGATCCTCTATGGACCTGCTCCAGGATTTCAGCTTCTCTAGTGGTCCATCCTCGCCACTTTCCAGACCCTCAAAATCAAACCTAAAGGGCAGACACACCACACACACACACACAAAGGCTTTAGAGCAGAAGCTGCACAGAGGGTTCAAGCTCTGGGGTGTCAGCAGGGCAGGAGGGGGCAGCTCCAGCAGGCCACAAGCCAGCAGCATGGCACACAACGGGGCACTGACATCTGCTCAGATCCCTCCTGCCAAAGCAGGATCTCAGCTCGAAGCAGCGCAGGAGAGAACAAGGAGACTAGGTGCATTTTCTAGGCCAGCACATAATGCCAGTTTAGTTTTACCTCTGATGCACATCTCTGCACATTCTGTACTCTGCTAGATATATTTTCATAAGCTGGCCTGTATGCTGACATACAGTATTTGTTTTAAGATGTATACAAACAAGAGCTTGATTTGCAAGATATATAATAAAAGACCATGTGAATTTTGGATAGAGTCACTATTTTGTGAAAAATCCCCCAACTGGTTGTGACCAAAGTGAATTTCTTTTTAAAAGAGGAGCTGGTTTTTCATTGGAAGTAATATCTATAATGATTTTTTTGCATGTATGTCTAGTTGTAAAGCAACCACATTGACTTTAGACTTGTTAAGACCAGTTCAAAGTTCTGATTTGAACTGGCCATCCCCAGCCACACATTGCTGTGGCCCAGTCTGTGTATATGTGTTTTGTGTGTGTGTGTGTGTATGTGTATATGTGTGTCCCCAGATGTTTTAGCCTTCAAATCCCAGAAATCCTAACCGTTGGTAAACTGGCTGGGATTTCTGGCAATTGTAGGCCAAAACACCTGGGGACCCACAGGTTGAGAACCACTGGTCTGAGGAGACAGTCTCATCTTACATGAGTCTCTGCCCTTGATTACTGAGATCTTTCCATGAATCTCTTTACAGGGGCAATACGAAAGACAAAGGCACAAAATATTCAAAGGAGTTGAAAACAAATAGTTCCCGGACATGCGAAAAATTAATTAAGGCCCACATATGTTACAGAAATGCAAATTCCTTCTTCAGGTGCAAACTGCAAACTTGACAGCCTCCAAAAAAGTGATGACAATTGCATGAGTTGGAGAAGGGAGGCAAGGAAGCCTACCAAAGATACCCTTGCCATTCAAGGAGGCTTCAGAAGTGAACAAGGCAAAACACCAAAAACAACACCATCTAGATTCTTCTGCTGGCCTGAGGATCTGAGCAATGTTAATGTCCCTTGTATAAAATTCAACGCTAAGCAGACAGCCCCAAAAGGTCATGTTAAATGTGATAGACATTCATATTACTGTCCCTTCTTAAACATGATAACTCTTTGACATTTATATAGCACCTATGCTGTGCCCAGCTCTTCATGAAACAGTGCAAGAAGAACTAAGACACACTGAAGGGAATATAGACACTTACTTCACTGCATATTGAGCAAAGGAGAGATAATCCACCAGCACATCCAAGCCTTTGTTTTCGTCATTGAGAAACTCACGCACCCATCTGCAAAAGAAAGAAAAAATAGTGGTTTATTGACAAAGGTAGTTGTTATTTATTTGTAGAAATTAGCATATTATTTGTTTAAATAAATATTAATATAACTTAGCTACCTGCCATCTTGTGGCCTCCAAATGTGCTGGAGGTCCCTAGCCAACATGGCCCACTATTCTCGCCCATGATGCCCAATGGGCATACTTACTAAGGGTTAAAGGAGTTTCTTTAACTCTTCTGAAGGGCACCAAGTTGGCTTTTTGTGAATTATTTCCTTCTTCCAAAGACTTGACACCGTACACAGTAAATCAGCCATACAGAAAAAGTTGGACTGAATTGCTTCATGCTCGACGTGTAATGTAACTTTCCCAAGCTAGAAATGTGAACTCAATCCACACTTCATGTAAGTGGTTCCAATTAATAAAAATAAATAAAAATTCCTGAAAAGGAAATCCAATTACAATGTATTGTTGTAGTCTATTCCTGGGTTAGGAGTAATTTTGGATACCATTGTTTATTTATTTCTAAATAAACATGCACAGAATATATCTGAGAAACAGCATATAATATAACAGGCTTCATAAACATCACAAACACACACACTAACATGAACACACACACAGAGAGAGTGGTCCTATAATTAAGAAACCACTGTTTCCAACACTCTCCAGAAGTTCTCACCTGCCCACAGCATTAATCCCAAAGAAAGATCAGGCAATGCTGAAGGAAGACAACAGAAAAAGGGAAGGAACAAAAATATTCACAAAGATGGTATACAACAACCGCAAAATATGTCCCTCTAAATGTTCTTGCCTTGTAGCTTCCATTACTTCTATATCATATAGATAGATTTTAAATTTATTTGCATTCAAAAAGGATCTCTGTTACATACAATACTGTTTCAGTATAACAAAAGCAGGAAAATAAAACACAAAAAGAGGGGGGAAATAACCAGATTAGTGCTAAGTTTCTATAAAACTTGACCAAATGTCTGAACGTAAATCTATTACAAATTTCATCTAGTCCTTTCTCTACCCACCAGAAGCAACTTGCAGTTTCTCAAGTCATTCCTGACATGAAAACACCCAGTCAGTTTTAATCATGAATTTTAAACTTGTGTCCTGTGTTTTAATCTTTGTTATGTGTATTTTAATATGTATTTTATATAAATATATTTTAATATGCTTCTTTTATAGGTAAAGGTAAAGGTTTCCCCTTGGCATTAAGTCTAGTCGAGTCCGATTCCGGGAGGTGGTGCTCATCTCCATTTCTGAGTCGAATAGCCAACGTTGTCTGAAGACACCTCCAAGGTCATGTGGCCGGCATGACTGCATGGAATGGCACTACCTTCCCGCCAAAGCTGTACCTATCTACTCACATTTGCATGTTTTCGAACTGCTAGGGGGGAGAAGCTGGGGCTAACAATGGGAGCTCACC
Organism: Anolis sagrei; assembly: GCF_037176765.1. Taxonomy (NCBI): domain Eukaryota; kingdom Metazoa; phylum Chordata; class Lepidosauria; order Squamata; family Anolidae; genus Anolis; species Anolis sagrei. The sequence continues at coordinate 137,327,488 of NC_090022.1, forward strand.
TTGTTCCACAGATCTGAACCACTGACCTTCCAGTCAGTAAGTTCTGCAGCTTAGCAGTTTAACCTGCTGCACCACCACAGCCCCATCTTTTATAGAACTACATTTTAATATGTGTAATTATTTATTTTAACTAGGTTATAACCCGCTTTGAGCCACAGGGAGAGGTGGATAAGAAATAAAATTATTATTATCATTATTATTATTTTAAATATTGGAAGCATTGTTAGATCTTATAAACGATCTTTCCAGTTGCAAAGTATTAATCATTTAGCATCAAAATCCAAACATAAATTTCACATTTCCATCACTGATGGAATATACATGAAAAAACTACTTCAGTTGGTCATTTATAAGTTTTCAAGAAATAAATTACACAATTCAAAAGAACATGGATGGCCCTAATTATCAAGAAACTTTCAAAATCAAATTTACTCGTGGCACTGCTTTCTCCCAAAATATAGCTACTACAGGACAACTCCAAAACATATGCATTAAGGAAGTGTTAGCAATAATACATCTTCAATTTGCTGATTTAGACATAGTAGGACCAAATCTGGATTGTAACGAATGTGAGGATAGGGTGATTTTTCATTAAAGGCAAACCAGGAATTAATTAAGATTACTAAAAGCTGGTGATTAGAGCTTTGATAAGTTGCTTTTTTGAATGACACATTCAAGAAACTTTGGGCCTTTCCACACAGCCATATAACCCAGAATATCAAGTCAGAACAATATCTGCTTTGAACTGGGTTATCTGGTGCCTCTTCCACACAGCTGAATAAAATCCTACATTATCTGCTTTGAACTGGAATATATGGCAGTGTGAACACAGATAATCCAGTTCAAAGCAGATATTGTGGGATTTTCTGCCTTGATATTCTGGGTTATATAGCTTTGTGGAAAAGCCCAGAGTCCACACTGCCATATATCCCAATTCAAAGCAGAAAAGTGGGATTTTATTCAACTGTGTGGAAGGGGCCTTAGAGACAGGTGTTATCCCCACAGAAGGTGTTTAAAAAGACCCACATATTGTGAGGCATTTGTTTGTTCCCCTTCCATTTCTAGTGCAGACGGCATCCATGGATTCCACAATTCACTGCTTGAAAATATTTCCCCCCAAAATGCCAAAAAGTAAACTTTGAGTTTGCTATTTCATATAAAATATACCATTTATTATGATACTGTATGTAAAGAAACTTGAGCATCCACAGATTTTTGTATCTGCGGTGTCATGAAACAAAACACATTTGTTACACGTAAACATGTTTGAGTGTTTTTTTTTGTGGGGGGGGGGGTCCACAGAAAAGCTACATGTACACTACGAGAAGTAACTGGTAATGTCCATAAGTCTGTCTTTTAGGGGAAACCATGTGAAAGGAAACATTCACAGTCCACTACCCTACACAACACACATCATGCTCAGTTCTTTTATGGGGTGGCATTAAGTATTGAGGCCCTGTTCTTTCAACAGCGATGTGCAGAAACTGGACAGAGTTCAGAGGAGAGAGGAGAACATGATAAATTCAGAGTGAAGTCTGCCATGGCCCACCCAACGTGTGTTGCAGAGAGATTTCGGCATCCCCAGCTGCCTTTGGCACAGCTTTATCTTTCGACAACAGGACAGGGAGGGTATCCTTCTAGGCCTCCGTGGGAGATGCCTCCCTATCCAGCCATTCCTGATGCAAGCAGGAAAGGCATATTTTGTGTGTACATGTGTGTCTGTGCCAGTCTACATCTATTGGTGGAAATCCCACCAAGTCCCTAGTCTGTTGGTGGAGAGAATAAGAGCAACACTCCAGAATAGTCAAAAACAAAAGGACGGATATGTGTGTGAGAGGGATGGGATGGGTGGAGAAAGAGGGAGAAAGTGGAGAACATTCTGGACTCAAGAGAAGTTTTTATCACTTGGGAAGTTGGATGTTCAGGGTGTGCATTTTCAAAATCATCCAGAGGTGAATGTGATTTAGTCTATCAGTCCTCTTATGTCTCCTGGAACTGAGCATATTTTTGTTCCCATTCTCCCTCAATCTTTTTGGGACAGAGGAAAATTAGGCCAGCCCATTTCCTGACTGTCTGCACTCCAGCCTCCACCCCCAGTGTTTCCTGTCTGACTCCAGTGGCTGCTATTTTAGGGCCCTCCACACATTTACTTAAGGTTAAGGGGCATAAAGGTGGAAGCAGAAGCTGTCCAAGGCAAATCCAATTCTCCCTGCAGTTGGGTCCAGGAAGGGGGCATACTGGGCATATGCCAACTCTACTGCAGAAGATACCTATATATGCTAGCATGTTTTGTGCAAATGGATCTGGAGACATTGTTGCTCAGTGGCAGAATGCACGTTTTAAATACAAACAATAGCAAAGTCAAAAGGCTGGAGAGACACTGAGCAGAGATTACTGGATGAGGTTTCCCCAAGTGCATGAGAAAATGCAGAAACTGTTCTGGGTTCAAGACCATCAAACTCAGCAAATGCCCCCGAAATTGTCACACAGCCTAATACTTTCCGCCTTGTAGGGATATAAAACCCCATGGCACTTGCTTAAGGAAGTACAGCTACTACATAGAAACTAAATATTATATTACAAGTAATAAAATAATAATGCCACATGAATATGTGCAACCTTATTTTGTAAAAAATGTATCTATGCATCCATATCCAAAGAGTGGTAGGATAATGCTATGAGACCAGATCATCATCCTACCACATCTGAGTTCAGTATGTCTCAATATTTCTTCTCCCTCACACTAACTTTCCAAGCTCTGAGTAGTCTCATAAGACTGTTGTGGGGATACGATAAAGGAGAGCCAAGTGTGCCACTTTGAGATTGTTGTAAGAAATGTAATATATAATGATAACCAATCAATTTATTCATCCATTCATCATAAACTTAGGAAGAATGAAAAAACATGGGTTCCAAGCAAGAATAGCACAATCACACACACAGAAAGCAGCCGATTAGGGCAGATGGCTTGAAAGCATAACCCCCTCAACCAATTCACAAAGGAGCTCCATGACTCTCTTGTCCACTTGCAAGTAACACTCATGTTCTCACTCCAGGGAACCCCTAAACCTGAGTGCCTGCTCATTTCCTGCCCACTCTTCTTTTCAAGAAGCAACACAATGTCCAATTAATTGGCTGTCCTAGCTAAGAATGATGGGAGTTGTACTTTAGCAGAACTGGAGGGTCCCAGATTGAGGAAGGCCATGAATACTCCTCAGGTATCTTCTTCATGCCCATTGTATTACTGGTTATTATTTTTTGTTGAGCATTGTTTTGATTGAGTTTCAATGCTGCTGTTTTATATTCTTATGTTTTATTTAATTGTGTTTTTATCTGCATTGCTGTATTTTATTATGTTCTTATTTTAATTGTGTTTTTGCCTTAATGCATTGTTTTGTATTTATGTCTTGTGGGCATTTTGTCTCATATGTAAGTCGCCCCGAGTCTCTTTGGGGAGATGGTGGTGCGGCATGTTGTTGATGTTAATCAATCAATCCCACCATCACATGCATCCTGTATGTCACCACAGTTCAACCAGACATTAAGCACATTTTTCAAGACCAGAAAGTTGTTTGTTTGCTTGTTTTAAATCGAAGCCAAAATTTACTGAACCAGACAACCTGTAAAACTGTCTGTACTTTAGTAGTATGCATGTGGCATGGTTATTTTATTACTTGTAATATAATATTTAGTTGTTATGTAGTAGCAGTTCTTCTTTAAGTAAGTGCCATGGGGCTGTATATTCCTATAAGGCAGCACAGAATTATGCTTCCACAAACACTGACAACGCAAACCTTTACCACTAAGTTACTGGAGTTCCTCCTACGATTCACTGATTGCTATTATTGGTTGGAATCCTGTTGCAGATGTATGTAAGTGTAAATGCTGTAGTACTAGCATGACACAGTGAATCCCAATGCAATCCCATCCCCATCTGCACTGACCAAGCAGCCACCACTGCAATCAATGGAGATCTGTTCCTCTATCGATTGGGAATCCACAAACTGACTTTTCTCCCTCACCCATGAAGGATCTCTGGTGTGAGGACCCCATGTTAATTCCCCTACACTCTGGAAATCATTCATGTGATTGGAAGACAACAAGCCAGCTGTTTCCAGACCGACAAGGCAACAGACCCCAGCTGATCACAGCAGTTGCCACTCAGTCAGTGAACACTGGGAGATCTTTCATAGTCTACATAAGGGACTACATAGGGACCATGAAGATGGCAAAGTTACAAGTATGTAGCTCTATAAAGCAGTGGTTCTCAACCTATGGGTCCCCAGGTGTTTTGGCCTGCAACTCCCAGAAATCCCAGCCAGTTTTCCAGCTGTTAGGATTTCTAGGAGTTGAAGGTCAAAACAATAGGGGATCCACTGCTATAAAGGATTCTGACAACCCCTAAATAATTTGAAGGTAGTTTTGGTGCTTTAATTCTTTACTATGTTTGTCTTGTTACTCTTGATAAAAATAAGACCTGGCTCAATAAAGCTAACAACAATAATCATACCAAGTGTTTATGTAGTCTTTCTTAATCACACAAGGCAATTCATATACTTTGCTCTTTCCTACTAGAGCGCTAAAGGCTAGACTAGTATCTCACTGCTGGAGTATTACACGCCTTGATATGGTCACAGTCTGCACAATGGCCCTGAACTTTAGCATGCTGGTATTACATATAGGGAGCTGGGGGCCTTGCCAAAAGCCATTCAGTGATTTTATGATTATCCCGGGATTTGGACAACCACGTCAAGGACAAGAACTCCTGCTCTTACCCACTAAGCCACAGGTGTTCCTAAACCGCACTTATTCCCCCTTTTCACCAGTGGTACTATTCTGGAATGTGTTCCCATGAAGGGTTGCCTTTTGGGCCTTTGAGTTTACATCAATAATGTGGGGATGATAATACTGATCTACCTTAGAGGATTGTTTTTGGAATAGTAAGGCCCCTAAATTTCAGTCAATTTTTTTTCCTCTTTAATGTGGCAACTAAAAGTTGTTTTTGGAACTGAAGAAATATATGCTGTCATTAAAGTAAAATAAATCCACTGCACTTTGTGAAACACAAATTTCTATCAACGCAGTGCATAAATAAACAATTGCAACAACGGGTTGTTGTAGGTTTTTTCGGGCTATATGGCCATGTTCTGGAGGCATTCTCTCCTGATGTTTCGCCTGCATCTATGGCAAGCATCCTCAGAGGTAGTGAGGACCTCACTACCTCTGAGGATGCTTGCCATAGATGCAGGCGAAACGTCAGAAGGGAATGCCTCTAGAACATGGCCATATAGCCTGAAAAAACCTACAACAACCCAGTGATTCCGGCCATGAAAGCCTTTGACAATACAATTGCAACAACTTTAAAAGAAACAGCACAAACTAATGTGAACAGGATGATTCTCCCTCTCCCAATGTTTTCACAAGACAGAGAAAGAATGCCTTGCACTATTACCTGTCTCTTTTAAGATGGATATTAACAGCAATGAAATGATGATTGTACTCTGCTGCACCTTTCCTAATATAAGCTGAGAATGGGCAAAATTCTGCAAAAAAAATTACCGTTTTTTTATGTGAACACTGTTCTTGAGGCAAAATCCACTCCCACTTTTAATATTGGCTTTCACTGTGAGAAAAGCAAACTCTACAAGAATTTGGCACAGTCCTTGCTGGGTTTCTTAGCAATAATAGCCAGCATGTTACAGAACATTGCCAACTGTCTTGAACAGATAAATGGAAACGGTTCTAAATTATATAACCAAATATCAGCAGTCTGATTAAAAGCTACAAGAAAAAAAGATCCTGCCCCATCTTCCCCATTTTCTGTAAAAGAGTGAGCAACTTTCCCAGCAGTGAGGCAGGAAGAGCTGCATTTTGATCTGTCTAGATACCTGTTTGGGTGTGTTTTACTGAATGGATTCCACATGGCAAATCCTATCTTTGGTCAGAGTGAGGCAATTGCCTCAGGAAGCGGATTTTGTTTATTATGGAAAGGCAGCAAATCATTAGGTATTAATCTGCTGCATATTTTTACTGTCAGGGGTGGGGAAGGATCTTCTGGGAGCTCTTGCTTTATGTGCCAATATAACTCTCTTGAGGAGGATGGGTGGTTCTGGTTCCTGTTTTGGTTCAGGTAATAAAATGTGTTGGACGAGCCCTGATACTTTTTGTCTTTGTGGGTCATTAAAGCCATGGACCTTTTTGTTCTCAGTATACTGTCTGTTATAATCCAGATGGCCAATGGCCTATGACTTTGAACAAGAATTAGAATTGCTAGAATGAAAACTGGAGATGACTTCTTTATATCTTTTATGGCTTAATGGCTGTGTAGAAAGAGACCATGATGGGGTGGCGTCGTAATGGTACAGTCGGTTAAACCACTGAGCTGCAGAACTTGCTGATCAGAAGAAAACATGTTTCAATTCCACGGACAGGGTGAGATCCCATTATTAACCCCAACTTCTGCCAACCTAGCAGTTCAAAAGCATGCAAATGTGAGTAGATCAATAGATACTGCCTTGGCGGGAAGGTAATGGTGCTCCATGCAGTCATGCTGGCCACATGACCTTGGAGGCATCTACGGACAACACCAGCTCTTCAGTTTAGAAATGGAGTTGAGAACCACCCCCCCCCCCCCAGAGTCAGACATACTAAAATTACTGTCAAGGGGAAACCTTTACCTTTACTAGAAAGACGAGTCTCAGCAAATGTTGTTTTTTACCTGGTTCTGTGATAAACATCCTTCTTCAACACAATCATTAATGGTAAAGGAATTCCCCCAGCCCTGGCAGCCCTATTTTATTTTTGGGGGGGGGGGTAGTTTTAGGGCAATAATTTGGAATAGATAACTTTATTAAGGTCTATTTTGGCCCTTCAGCTCTGTCTCAAAACACAACCAGTCCCACTCCACAAGTAGTTCTGATGCTATTTCAGAATAATCCCATGTGTACTCATACAATCCCTCACGCCAGCATTTGGCATCCTTTCCCCCTGAGTTTCACCCACAGAGTGGTGTTCATTCATTGCTCAGGACCAGGCCAAGGGTCTTGCTGATTAAGCACCACTCCCGTGTCAGGCCAGTCATCCTGAGGAACTCCTGCCCAGCAGTGACCGGAAACCAAGGACAGGAACAGTTTGGCTTCCTGCTCTTGTTGGCGTTTCCCTTCCAGTCGGAGCCAGAACAGGTGGCAAGAGGTACACATTTCCCAGCTCACAAGACCAGCCATAGGAAGGTTGTTGGGAATAGTGGCCTCTCGGGAAGGCTGCAGTTCAATTCAGAAGAAACAAGAAATAGTATCCTCGCCGAAAGATCACCTCCAGGTTAGAATGGCAAACCAGGCCACAGTCCATCTCCTCAAACCGCTGCCCAATGGTGAAAGACTTCTTGAAAGTTGAGTGCCCTAACATCATTGGACTTCAGCTTCCAGAAGTCTCAATTAGATGCCAAACAGTCAGGGATTCTAGGAGGCAAAGCCCAGCAACAGCCACAAGTTCAGCTTGGCAATTTTTTCTGTTCCTCTTTGGTTCATTTCTTTCTTTACTGGACTTTTTACAGAAGGGCTGACCCTAGCATTCAGCTGCCTCAGGTAGTAACATCTAGGTGTCATGAAATAATAACTAAGAATATAGTTCAGGTATGAGAAAACCCAGTCACGGGGAGTAGATGCAGCCCCTTGGACTCTTTTCTCAGGCCCTCCTCTCTCACACCATCTTTTCCTTCCTTCCTTCCTTCCTTCCTCCCTTCCTTCCCTTCCCTCTTTATCCCTCCATCCATTCCCGTCTACCTTTTCTTCCTTCCTTCCTTCCTTCCTTCCTTCCTTCCTTCCTTCCTTCCTTCCTTTCCTTCCTTTCCTTCCTTCCTGTATACTTTATCATTCCCTTCTTCCATCCATCCTTTCCTTCCTCCCATTCTTCCTTCTCTTTCCATCCTTCCCTTCCACTCTTTTATTCCTCCTTCCCTTTTGCCTTTCCTCCCTTCCCTCTTTCCTCCCTTCCTCCTTCCCTCTCTCCCTCTTTCTCCTTCCATCCTTCCCTTCCTCCCTTTTGTCCTTCCTTCCTTCTTTATTTCCTTCCTCCTTCCCTTCGTTCCTTCCATTACTGGGCAGCCAGTCCTCTTAACAGGGAGTGCTAACATGTGGCCCCCAAGTCAGAAAGTTTGCCAATGCCTGATATAGTTAGGATCAGGATCACCTGACCAAACATCCATGTAACCCTTTGGCCAACTTGCTCTATCAAGCATATCCAGCAGATCACTACTTGAAGTCAACACTCTCCATTTGTACTCCACCCACAGGGAGGCAAACTGCTACTCAACATGGAGTCCATATAGTCACTATGACGAATAGACATTCATATTACATGGACTAGCCTATCCTCTTTTTAAGTTGGAGTTCATAATAGTCAATTCTAAAAACTCATTTATTTGTGAATACCACAAACAGGAAAAATCCTATTCCTTCTCTCACTATTTAGTTTCACTCTGAATCTGTGCCTTATTAAGTAAGCAGAATTGACACATTCAGATCTTATCAATCTGTCTGTGACTACTCTTGAGGAGTAAAGATAGTCAGAAATCTGAAGTCCTTCAGATGTCATAAAAATTAAGTAGAAAATTTATCATCCTAAAAAGTGCTATAAAGGAAAAGAGAAGAAAAAACAGGTCAGTCAGGAAATACAGTGGGCCCCAGATCTGAGAAGGTCAGTTCTTAGAGCCCCCTGTGAACGCCAATAAAAGCAGATAATTACATCACTCTTTATTAAATGGGAGCAATGTACACATGGATGCTTCAGCACATCCATATTCAAATCACTGCCATTTTATGTAAACAATGTAATGATTCACACTTGGTAGAAATATAGATCTGGATGGTAAGTTCACTCTATGTCCTTCCTCTATTTCCTTCTTTACTCATTCAGGATCCCCATTATATACAACGGTGAAGTAAAATTATATAAAGTGCAAAATCAAGGTTTGCTTCTTGAGATAAAAAAGAAATATTTTCAAGCTGTGGATGGTTAAATCCATGGATGCAGAGTCCATGGATACAGGGGATTGACTGCATGGTCTTTGTTGAGGAAACCTACTTGAAAATCAACTTGTAGAGATAGTTTATTTTACAATGTTTCCAAATCTTATGCCTGGCAGTTACTCTCTCTCAGTTTAGCCAACCTCATGGAATTGTTACGAGAATACAATGGAGAGTATGAGTGCCATAGACATTGCCTTGAGCTCATCAAGAAGACGGGCACTATATTTTTAAAAAACTAAAAAGCAGACTTTTCTGATCACATTTCAGAAAGGCCCTACAAGATAGTCAGTGCATATATCTATGTCACATAATCCAAAACACTATTGTGGCAGTAAGAGTCTTGGACTCTCCAGATATTAGCCAGAACAAGGAAGGAGCTTCCTCGTATCCCTACAGTTGGCAAATAATGAGTCATTGGCGGAAGTGGTTGCTCATCCCTTTGGCTTCAGCTTGGAGAAGAAATCTCTCACTCCCTCTGCACTCCACAATCCCTTGTCTATGGGTACTCAATAAAAAGAAAGCAGCCTGAACATGTTAGCATTAATAGATGAGATAAAAGATAGACTAGAATCACATCCTGTATCATTTCAAAAGTTCAACAGGAGACACTCCTCATTAACCATTAACTTGTTTCAAATAATACACTCAATTGTGAGCATGAAACTTCTGGCAAAACATCACAGCAAGATTGAGTCTGCCTATAGTCTGGCAATCTGATGGCCAGGGGCATTGTTTCAGAAAATTACAATGCTGGTGAATCTTGAAACAGACTCTGTACACTCGATAAGGCTCACAACAACCTTTTATGGGTGCATCTACACTGCAGAATTAATTCAGTTTGATAACACTTTAAACTACCAGGATTCAGTGGAACCATGGGAGCAGTGGTGAGGCACCAGCACATTTTGGCAAAAAAAATGTGAAAAACTACAACTCACATGATCAAACTCCATTAAATCTACAGTGTAATAGAGGCACTCTAAGTAGTTCTAGGTCAAAGTGAAGAATCAGAGTAAAGAATCCCTATAATTTTAATCACACAGTAAGGAATTTCTGTCCATTTGGCTTATCTTCTACCCTACCCTACCCTATCCTTCTATTTTAGCAGTGAAATCAGTTCCTAGTAGGAACATAGTGTATGGAATGTTTACTTCTTCTAACACCCCAACACATGGATATAAATTGCTTCTCACAGAGTAGTAATCTCTTTCAGATGTTTACAACTAAAATTCTCTTCAAACTCCAAGCAAGAATGGGCAATGGTTATAAACAATGAGAAGCAGAATCCAAAAAATTTAGAGAGCCGAGGAAGGCTGGGTGGAATTGCCCACTGATGAGCTTCACAAATTACATATGGTATGGCTATAGTTGCAAGCTGTTTGATCAACAAATGTGCATGTATACAGTCCTTTACATTGCTTGCTTCTTTAGAGTTGTGGGTTTGTATTCCATCTACTCATGGGTCCCAGGCAATGGCAACTGGTGGCTTCTATGTCAGGGGTGCAGTTCAATCCCTTGAAAAGCTTAGTTCAAGACTAAAATCCAAGGCACTTGGCTCGTTCCAGCATGAAGCCATTGGCCAGCACTAAATTCAAGAACATCTACAGAACAAAACACTGTAGAGGCACTGGCTCATTATAATGACACATCAGTGCACATTAGAGCAGCACAGGCTTGGAACAGATCTGAACATGACATGTGAAATATATGCCAACAGACTGGTCACGCATGACTTACCCAATGTGGTTGGTCCTCAGAGAGATCTCCAGCTCCCTCAGTACTTTGGTGGATTCCTGGACTCTTCGGCGGAACTTCTGTAAGTGCAAGAGAGGCTTGTGGACTAGTAGGATAAACCCTGTTCTCCTCTTCTTCCACAAATATCAGAAGTAAGCTAAATGCATCAAGATTTTAACCCACACCTGTTATCATCCAAATTTCTTCTTTACTCCGTAACTCTTTAGAACAGTGTTTCTCAAACTGTGCTCCTTCACATGTTTTGGGGCTTCAGTTCCCAGAAACTCCAGCCAGTTACCAGCTGTTAGGAATTGTGGGAGCTGAAGTCCAAAACATCTGGAGGAGCACAGTTTGAGAAACTCTGCTTTAGAAGACAAATAAGAGTTACTGGCCCTCCCACTAGGCAGACTGATCCCTGGTGACATCAATGCAACATTACTTGCAATTTATCCTGAACATAAACCAACACACACAGTTGTTCTATTCTGCTGGAAAACATGTCCTTTTCCAGCACTATAAGGCTGCTACCCAAAATTTAGAAAACTTAGGGGGGGGTTTACTATAGTTCTGAGAATCTACCAATCATTATGGGCACTGACCATGCTGACTGGAAGATTCAGGGAACTGTAATTCAAACAAATATACAGGCAGTTACAAACAAAGGTATGTTGGTTTGTTCTTAAGTTGAATTTGTGTGTAAGTCAAAAAAGGTACATTTTAAGTGTAACAGGCATATATAAATATGTGTGTGTGTGTGTGTGCGTGCTTTTAAATAGAACAGGGGAGGTTAACACTCTTGTGGTATTTGGCTTTGCTGTCTACGCCCCGTTCAGAAGATTTCCCTTACTTTCTGTCCCTGTGGCAATTGGATTTTGAGAAAAAATGGTTTGTTGTGGAAACAAAGATTAGTCATTAAGTTTCAGTGGAGATACTTTCCCCCATGATAACTCTTTCAGAAGTGAATTTCCCATCTGAGGGCGAGATTTTTCTCACATCCTGTTGTCTCACCCTGTTCTTAACTATGAGTCATTTGTAACTCTGATGTTTGTAACTTGGGGACAGCTTGTATACATAATATTCCCAAATTCTGTTGCTGCCTGCTCTTCTATCCCACTGGTTGGGGACAACACAGTTCGAAATCATAGGAAATGGGATGTTGTCTGTAAATCTCTACACACATCAGGATAGTACTCCCACCTTACTGATTTGTGGCAACCTCAAACATTTGTCTCTTTAGCTACCGCAGCTGCATCCTATAGAAATCCGGGGAATTTACAGTTTGGTCAGGGGCAGCAAAGGAGCTCTGTGGCTGAGGATTCTGAAGGCCCATTTCTCTACAGCCAATTCTGGGATTTCATAGGATACAGCCCTAGCAGTTGAAGTGAGATCATACCACTATAGTTGTGCAGTGTGTTAGAATTGCTTGGCCTTGGAGGAAATCTCTCTGTCACAGTACATAGCTAATGGTTCTGGGACATGGAATAGATGACAACCTTTCTGGGCCATCACTGCAAAAAGCACTGACATTTTACAAAAACAAGACTCTCTGGGGCTGACCTTCCGGGTGACTCCAGGGTCAAGAAAGCTCTTCAGTTTCTGGATGTATGTGTGGGGTGGGTTCTTCACCTGGAATCTTTCCTGTTGTAAGTTGTGAGGACAAAAAGAAAGAGCAACAGGTGGTTATTCTGGCAGAAGCAAGAAAGCTCGAGAAAGCAAGATGTCTTGCAAAGCATATTGGAATGAGCTTGGCCGAGGTCATTGCAGAGTAAAGGTCACTATTACTGATTTATTAACACTAAGACTTTCACCCTCCCTTTCATCAAATGTCTGCCTGGTCATTTGCTCCTCCTAGTAATCTGAATCCCAGATGTTCCTTTATGTCTGTAATACTAACAAGCTTGAAAAGGAAGCCATTTCCAATCTCCACCCAGATACATTATGCTGTGCTGCCTCTTCCAAGGCCTTTCCTTCTACTTCTATGCTGGAAGGATCCCTGCCTTTCATTTGAAAATGGCCCACTTTCTTGGAAGCAAACCCCTTTCCACTCTGATATACTTTTAAGTAAATATACACAAAATAAGACAATTAAAACAAACTCTACATGAATTTTATGTACTAGAATTATAGAGTTGGAAGAGACTGCAAGGGCCATCTAGTCCAGTGAACTGATATTCAGGAACACGCAATCAAAATACTCCTTACAGATGGTCATCTAGTCTCCTACCCTATCTCTTTCCCACATCAGCTCTAGATTATTAAATATGGTTTTATGTGGGCGAGCAGATGGCAGCTACTGGATGGCATTTGTTATGTATCAGAAACTAGAGCTGATGTAGTCTATCCAATGCAATTTTCTGAATCAGCATCCCAAATAACCAAACCACATCTAAAGTTGACCAAAAACCTATTCGTAACCCTTTTGGTCCTAATGTTGGAGAGTGGTCCCTGGTCAAGTCGTCCCTGGTCAAAGTGGTCCCTGATCAAAAAAAAGGTTGGGAACCACTTCTTTAGATCAAGGGTAGGCCAAGTACACCACTCCAGATGCTACTGTTGAGACTGGATTCCCCAGGATCCATAGCCAGAATAGCCAATGGTGAGGAATGCTGGGAATTGCCTTCTGTACTTTGTTTTTTGCTTTAGATGAGGCCTCTCCATGTATGAGATGGAACTTCCTGTAGACAAGGGAAGGAGAGGGACTTTGGATCTGCTGGTGTTTTGGCCTACAGCTCCATCTCAGCATGGTCAGTGGTTAAGGATTGTAGGGACTGCAGTAGGACACAGCCAGAGAATCAAAAACTCATGCTATTCATCGAGCATGGGAATGGAGCAGTGAGCCAGATGGCAGATGACAAGTCCTTGGCTACAAAGCCAATGGTGATGAATGCTGGGAATTGCAGTCTATCATGTGGAAGGTCAAGTAATTCCCATCATGCTGTAGAGACAGAAACATTGTATGGTGATGCAGAGCCAGCCAATTTTGCAGCTCTTCTCAGAATTGTGTCTACACTGCTTTATGCACTGCTGTACTGAAAGATCAACAGATGAGATGATCAGAATCCTCCCAAGTTTTAAAAATAAAATTCTTCCTGCAGCTCCAGACCTACGTATGGATCAGATGCTGACGCTCTTTCTGGTAATCATGTAGTCAATCCCACAATGCCAAAGAATTTGGCAGCCAAGTATAAACAATTCATTATGATAAGAAAATGTGGCCTGCTATTTAAAAGGAAGTCAAGGAACTAGTGATCAAAGGGACGTGATGTTGTTTCTGGCTGTTTCTCCATCACAGGCAAGCCTGTTATGATATGCAGTGTAGATTTCATGCTACTGAGCAATCTCTCCTTTCGCCAGCTCTTGCCTTACCTGGTCACAAATGAGGTCCCATTTCTTCTCATTGTCATATTGCCTCAGGAGACGGGCCTTGTCAGGAGGGAGGTTCATGGAGCTCTGAAGAGAAAAACAGTTAAAACAGGTGGGCTTATCTGACTGCTTTCTACACAATATTACTTTGCAAAGCTTTGGAAGGTTGTTTCTTTGAACCTAAGAAAACCCTAGCCACTGGCTATACCAGCTGGGGAACCTAGACACTATCGTCCAAAACAGTGACTTCCCAAACTCTGCTTCTTGGAATATATGAAAGACCTTCCTGTTCAGAGGGAAAACAGCAGGACATATGGGATTGTTGCGGGGAAGATTGGTAACCATTTATATTCAGCAATGTGCTGACTGAGTGACGGGTAGGGTTGGCAGGCTCTCAAAACTGGTCTGGTCTGGTCTGGACAGGACAAGAATTTTCCTAAATTGTCCAGTATCCAGGATTTTAATCAAAAACATAAAAAGTACAAGAATAAAACACTGTACTAAGGCAGGGGTGTTCAAGCTCTTCAGGCAAGGACCCACCATTAGCTCCACAGGTAGGATTTTTGCAACCCATTCCAGGTGGTGCGGTGTAATCTGACCGCTGAATTACAAAAAGCTAAACAAGGCAATGACTACAGAAACTTCACTGCATGAATTAGACACAGAGTGTCTGCACATTTAGGAGATGGTGAAGAGAAAAGGTTAGGTAGAGAAGCATTAGTCCACGGTGTTCATTTTGAAACTGACTGTGGACTGAACCTTTTCTAAATCCTGGCCTCTTTACATACTACAAATCTCCAGTCGCAAAACAAACACAAGTCTTGATCAGTCCATTGTTTCATAGGGTTGACACTTTACAGTAAAGGTGTAGATATGTTCAAGTATAAAGGTTCAAGTATAAAAAAATTAGCACTGGAGAGAAAAATTGGCAAAAACAATTCATGCCCCTCTCCAATTTCCAGTGGAGTCTTTATTTTGGTCAAGAAATTATTATATGGTCTGCATATCTACAAGAGATATGCACTCAGTCTTTGTGCGAGTACACAAAACCACAACAGCAAACACAACTGAAGTCATTAACTTCTGACCCAAGAATGTTATCCACTCACACTGGAGGACCTTAGAAAATGCCTAGAGATGATATATTTGATCAGACATGAATAAATGAAACCACGGATATCTATCCTACAGACATGGGACTCATTGCTATATTTATTTATTTTTATGGAGTTTTTAAAAAGTCTAATATCCCATTTCTTTTTCTTTGCCACAAAAGTAGTGCAACATTCCTTCAATGTCTTGTATCCTAGCCAAAGAAGCATTTGTTGTCAGGACTTTTTTTTTAAAAAAGGAAAGAAAGCAATACATCTAAAAATAAAGCCAAACTTGACTCATTGCAAAACTTTCATGAACTTATGTGGGTCGGTGAATGCCCTCACACACGCAAACAGTACTGTTCCAGAGCTTCCCACTGAAAAACAACGTCAAGAGCAATTTTTTGATAATAAAAAGTACTAAAAGCCATGAAAAGCTAAGCACCAAAAGAAAGCCAATTTACTATATTGTCTTCTATGGACAGGAATCACTAGATTGCTGCACTTGACCAATTGCAAATATCAGTCAGGAAGCATGATTTCCATGGCGCTAGTTTGTGATCCTTTATAGCAGTGGTTCCTAACCTGTGATCCATGGACCACCAGTGTTACACAATAAAGAAAATATGGTCCGCGGCCTCACCATTCTTACTACACCATTGCCTCAAAACCATGCAGCAACCAAAGTAATTGGTCTCACGCTACTGAGAATGAGTATTTACATTTTTATTTTTATATGAGCATTTATATTTTTATTTATATAGATTGATAACTCAATCTTCTTTGGAAATTACTAAATCATTAGCCATAACGATTTTCTTGTAACAGGGAGTTCCATAGTTCAGCTTTCCACAAATCAAGTACCCAATGGGCTGTAAAAGCAATAAGATTCAGCTTCTCAATTTTGGGCAAAAAGTGCTGATCTCAAAGCTTGGGTGTATTACTTTTTATGGATTATAGCTAGCTACCACACTGGACCAGTCAATAGGCTACGGGGATTTGGAGATCTGGAGTCCCCTCCCCCTTCCCCAGGACCCTGTTAAAGTGGAGAAGATTGTGTGTGGTTGTGCCCTGAAGAATGATACAGATCAGCAGCCATTGCTGGTACCTCCAGGAGAGTGTCATTTGTAACTGCCTGTCAGAGGGTGGGTAAGGAAAGGTCTCAGATTACACAGCAAAATCGAATGAAAGGAGAAATGACATCATGTTATAATGGTTTTACCAAACGCACTCCTTCAAAGCTTGGAGCTTGTTCAACAGAGAAAAGAATATGCCCATTTATACATTCTTTCAGCTTTGCTTTCCAACAAACAACTTTAATGTTCTCTTTGTGAGACAGAAACCCAGAATGTACAATATATTCTGGTGCCCCATTTGTACACAAGCATGTGTCCTCATGTTGCCTTCTTGTACAATATGAACTTGTTCCAATCGCACATACACATATGGCAGTGGTTTAAGGCACGGCTCACTATGGCAGCACTCAGGAACATTGGGCCCACATTTTGGGGTTACAGCTTCCATACTCCCAACCCTCAGCTATGCTGGCTTGGTTTTCTGGGAGCTGTAGACCAAAACTCTAGGAAGGCCAAAGATTCACCACCTTGATGGCTGGATTAGGGCCTCTTTTCAACACCAGGGCTCAACATCAGAATAAGAATAAATGAAATTACCATTGAGCATGCACAAATTTACATCCAGCCAGGGCATGCTGGGCATGTTTAGCCTGAAGAAGAGAAGACTGAGAGGGGATATGATAGCCATGTATAAATATGTGAGAGGAAGCCACAAGGAGGAGGGAGCAAACTTGTTTTCTGCTTCCCTGGAGACTAGGACGCGGAACAATGGCTTCAAACTACAAGAGAGGAGATTCCATCTGAACATTAGGAAGAACTTCCTGACTGTGAGAGCCGTTCAGCAGTGGAACTCTCTGCCACGGAGTGTGGTGGAGGCTCCTTCTTTGGAAGCTTTTAAACAGAGGCTGGATGGCCATCTGTCGGGGGTTATTTGAATGCGATGTTCCTGCTTCTTGGGAGGGGGTTGGACTAGATGGCCCATGAGGTCTCTTCCAATTCTTTGATTCTATGATTCTATGTAAGGCAGTGGTTCTCAACCTGTGGCTCCTCAGATGTTTTGGCCTTCAACTCCCAGCTGGTAAACTGGCTGGGATATCTGAGAGTTGTAGACAAAAACACCTGGGGATCCACAGGTTGAGAACCACTGATGTAAGGGAATGTCTTTGATAGATTATTTTGCAATGAGTTTCAGATCTTCGCATTTACTGTTTTGGAAGTAACATCTGGATGCGTGCGAACAAATATACAAATGCCACATACATTACACATATACACACATGCACACTGTCTCTTTACCCTTGGTAACACTGGGTACCCATGCTCCCTTCAGACGTTCCCTAGACTTGTTCACATATGCCCTCATCGTGTTTTAATTGCTTCATTATGCGCACATGTACGCTTTCTGCCATCCCCACACCCATATATTCTGGCCAGTTCTGCTTAAGCAATGGCAGGCTACCTGCCAGATTAAGAAGCCTGCAGCCTCTGACTCAATGGCTCGCTGACTCCTTTGAAATGTCAGGAGAATGGCAATTTTAACAGAGTCAACTTTGTTCCAAAGAGGAAGGAATCAGAAGTGATGAGAGCAGCTGCCAGAAGCCAAAGGGCCCACATTGCATTCCTCAAAAGTGCTCCCAACAGAGCGATCTAGATTTGTACGATATAAACCTCCTTCTTTGCCTCTCCCTTAACTGGTAGCCAGGGACACAGCTTGGCCCACTGCAGGGGTTTCAAAGTCAAAGAGGCAACAGACCAAAATATTCATTTAGCAGAAACTACAGTAGAAGATGGTGATTCATGTTAGTGCAACAGTGAATCCTTTCTGGGTTTCCCCCAAATTTCTAATGAACTGTCCAAAGTGCTGAGTCTGTCATTAGGAAAGCATTACGCCCCCTGGATAGCTTCTTTAAAATGTGGACTAAACCCTAAAGTGGATCTAACAGCCTACTGGCATAGGAACCTTCAGCAACATGATCATAAAGCAACATGATTTCTTTAGGCTACTCAGTTATATCTCTGTATTTTATCAGACAATGAGACTTGGTCGGTTTTGTATCAGAGTGGGTAAAAAACCTGCTGGTTTTCTTTCCTGTTGGTCGAGTTCAATCAACAAGCAAAGAAAAAAGGTTGTCAGGGACATGACTTGAGTCTGAAATCATGTATAGTTTAAAATAGAGAAATGAAAAGTAGGATATGAAATGTAGGACATATGTCCAAAATCATATACAATAAGAAGAAATAGAGAAACGAGAAACAATCCCAATGTATCATCCATCTGTGGTGGTGCAATAAGTAAAACCCTTGTGCCAGCTGAACTGCTGACCTGAAGGTTGGCAGTTCAAATCCGCAAGACGGGGTGAGCTCCTGTCTATCAGTTCCAGCTTCTCATACAGGGACATGACAGAAGCCTCCCACAGGATGGTAAAACATCCAGGCATCCCCTGAGCAACATACTTGCAGACAGCCAATTCTCTCACACCAGAAGCAACTAGCAGTTTCTCAAGTCGCTCCTGACACGGAAAAAAAATCTAACTTCCCAAGGGACAACTCCTCAAATCAAGACAAAATACAGTGCTTCCTTCTCTCCTACTCACACATTCCTCCCTGGATTTTCTGCAGCAACAAACAAAAAGGAGAAAGTTATGGGGAAACATGGCATTGCAGGTAGCTTCTGATGTTGCCTGTACCATCTCACTAGCTTCTCCTCTGTCTCTCTTTCTCACACATACACATACATTAATAATATGTGAAGATGGCATGGCAATTTCACATTAAAATCCTTGTCTGCAAACACCCTTGAAGTCTATTACTCTAGAATAATGCATACAAACGTGCTGAAAATGTCTAGGGAGCATTTAAATGCCTTTGATTTTATTCAGTGTTACGACACTGCAAATATTCACATTGTTAATTAGAATGTGAACATATTTGAACATGTGTACACTGGCTGTTTCCTATTAAATTACAATGCTTTCTTTGCATACAGACACAAAGTATAGGATTCTTTATCACGAAGCAGGAACAGAAACTGCAAGCCAACCCTGAGAACAAGGGTTAGCCAAGCGATGGTTGTCATCAACTGACAAACGTTAGCATACTTGGGAATGGTAACATTATTAACACAACAATTATATTTCTATGAAGCTCTAAACTTCTATGAGACCTGCTTAAGCCAAGGGACTGAAAACCCAAATCTGCAACACTAGAGTGGTCCAACCTGTTGGGGGTGTGTAGGCTACAACTCCAGATATTTCTGTTGAATGCCCCTGAAGAAGGTTTTCCTCATCTAGTCTGAAAAGCTTTTTAAGATCTACTTGAAAGCCACTATAATCCAGAACTTGAAAAGTGGATTTGATGTTTTCCAGCATCATCTCCACTTTGTAGCTCATATCAAGGGTGCTTTGGAAATACTGAATGATTATCTGAAGGCAGTGAAAGATTTAGATAGGGACTAAGACGATGAGGCTCAATCCTGGTTCTCTGTTGCTCAGAAAACAAGACGATATGGACCTGGAGATATAAATATTTTGGATGATATTGCATTTCTTACGAATAATAAACTTGGAGGTACTTCTTGATGCAGAATTCCTGCTTCTTGGCAGGGGGTTGGACTGGATGGCCCATGAGGTCTCTTCCAACTCTTTGATTCTATGATTCTAAAAGAACTCCAAAAGCTTTACTTCAGCAAAGTTTAAAGTAGCAAACTTACATTAACAGAAGCAATTTCACAAAGGGCAATTTCACAAAACAAGGCAAAAGGCTCTTGGCTGAGCAAAGTCGAGTCTTTGGTGATTCCTGCTCCAGGCAACAAACACATACAAATACAAGGCTTCTGGCCGGTAAAGATACAGGATCCAGGCTAGATGGATTGGTTGCTGCCAGCGATGGCTGTTTCCTCTGCTCCTGATTTATAGCCCTCAGCACATATATCTCTAGGGAGTAGTCTGATTGCTCTGAGTCTTTTCAGCAATCCTGGCTGACCTACGCCTTGCTTATTGCTCCCTTCGGCATTCTTTAAAAGTAGGAACAACCAGCATGCCTCTCTCATTTTCTTCTTCCTCCCGAGCAGGCCTGACCATCTGCCCAGAATCCCCAGCCCCTTCCTCTAAAGCTGCACTCGTATGCACACTAACCTAGAAGTTAAGCCTAACCAAAATTGTTGGAGTCACTTCTGTCCCTTCGTGACCTCATGGACCAGCCCATGCCAGAGCTCCCTGTCAGACGTCTCCTTCAGAGTCAAGCCAGTCAATTCAAGGATGCCATCCATCCATCTTGCCCTTGGTCGGCCCCTTTTCCTTTTTCCTTCCATTTTCCCCAGCATCACTGTCTTCTCTAAGCTTTCCTGTCTTCTCATGATGTGGCCAAAGTACTTCATCTTGGCGTCTAATATCCTTCCCTCCAATGAGCAGTCGGGCTTTATTTCCTGGAGGAAGGACTGGTTGGATCTTCTCGCAGTCCAAGGCACTCTCAGCACTTTCCTCCAACACCACAGTTCAAAAGCATCTATCTTCCTTCACTCAGCCTTCCTTATGGCTCTCACATCCATAGGTTACTACAGGAGATTACCATTGCTTTCACTATGCAGATCTTCATTGCCAGCTAGCTATACAGGATCCAAGACTCAGTTTTATATAGGCATGCCTCAGCTACCAAACTAGATGTGTTCCTGAGCTTTACAACTCAATAGAAACTTCAGTACCAGCGGTTGAAATGACATAGAAAGAATAGAAATAGGTATCTACGCCACAAAAGGGATATTAATTAATGCAGGGGAGACAACAACAACAACTTCCATCTAGATAGAAAAAGGAGTGCTGTGTTGCATTCCCATAAAAAGCCTTTCTAAAAAGTACCATTTTTGTCAGAGGTTTTGTTATAGGCTTATGATATTCCAGGGTGTAACAGGAACTATTCTCATAATATACAAATGTTTGGGGATACTTTCCAGTTTTCTGACAAGTTTTTTTTCTGCTACAGAAAAGGAATATAAATATATTCTTTTCACAAATATATCATTATATGTGTCATTATTAAGATCTGTTTGTGCCAGCTATTTATCTTGGTTATGTATTTATTTGATCATATGTTAACTGGAAGGTGTCGCTGCTGGAAAATAGAAAGTGTGGGGGAATTATTTTTTGTTTCCAAAAAAGTGCTTTACTTAAAAATAACTAACTACCCTGTCTCTCTTGAGTGGTGAGGCCCATTAAAGAGTCATTTCTTGTGTGAAACTTTCCTTTGATCACTTTGTAGTGAAAGATGTGATATTGAGTTCAGGTAAGCCAGGAAGTTGACTCTGCTGCGGGCACCTCTCTACCTCGCCAGGCCTAGGAAAGCCTCAGCTTGACTATGAATTCATTGTTACGCTTAAGGATAATCTCATCTACATAAAATCCTACTATATCAGAAAGATGTATGTTTCCTGTCTAAACCAACTTCCTGTGGCTCACCAACCGCAGACTCGGAAAGGCACTTTGTCTGTTTCCTGAATTCGTAAGCTGAGCTGGCATCTGCAGCTGACAGAAAAAGTAAGGCATCAACTTTTTCGTGTTAAGTTTCTTTCTGCTTTGTTACCTCATCTATGCCAAAACACTTGAACAGCACCTGGGATACATATTCCCAATCCCATGTTTGCAACAACAAAAAGGGATCTAATCTCAGCTCAGATATCATTTCAGCAAAATATTTTTTATTCCTTGGTTTGCTTCAGTTATTTATTTATTTATTTACTTCACTTAGAAAAGGTAACGGTTTTCCCCTGACATTAAGTCCAGTCGTGTCCAACTCTGGGGGTTGGTGCTCATCTCCATTTCTAAGGCGAAGAGCAGGTGTTGTCCGTAGACACCTCCAAGGTCATGTGGCCAGCATGACTGCATGGAGCACTGTTACCTCCCTGCTGAAGTGGTACCTATTCATCTACTCACATTTGCATGTTTTCGAATTGCTAGGTTGGCAGAAGCTGAGGCTAACAGTGGGAGTTCACGCTGCTCCTTGGATTTGAACCAGTTACTTTTCGGTTAGCAAGTTCAGCAGCTCAGCAGTTTAACCCACTGCACCATCCAAGGCACTGTCCCACAGGGGCTGTTTAAAAGGAGAAGGCTAATAAGAAATAACAAACATTAGGTAGAGAGTGAGAATTTTGGTGTTCTTTTTTGTTTTGTTTTGTGTGCACATATTTTCTCTATTCTGTTTGTTTGTTTAGTTATAGTTCAGCTACAGTCACATAGTTTGTTTATTTATTTATTTTATTTATGACATTTATATGCTGTCCTTCTCACCCCAAAGGGGACTCAGAGCGGCTTACAAGATATATACATACAATATATTATATTATT
Organism: Anolis sagrei; assembly: GCF_037176765.1. Lineage (NCBI taxonomy): Eukaryota > Metazoa > Chordata > Lepidosauria > Squamata > Anolidae > Anolis > Anolis sagrei. The sequence goes on from NC_090022.1 coordinate 137,350,113, forward strand.
AGCATAGTACAATATCAGTATTGTATATTACTATATTGTACTATACCATTATATTGTAATATTATTTGTAATATTACATGTCATATAAAATATATAATTATAATATCATATTATTGGTAGTTTAATACATTAATACCTCTAAAAAGTTACTTGTATGTTTTGTCTTTTTCTTGAATAATTTAAAAACAAACAAACAGAAATAAACATTAGAGCTATCAAACTCTCATCCTAAGGAGGGAATCTTGTTGCCTTTAAAAAATAGTGGAAGGTTCCTCTTTGAAGCTCTCTGATTAGCAATAGAAGGGTGGAGTTATATCATTCGTTGTTTTCTTATAGTATTCTCAAGCACACGTTGTGTTGTAAAACACCTACTTTTACCTCGTTTTTTTTTTTTTGCAAAGTCCTACATGTGATATATAGCGTTTCTGTGCTCAAAGCAGAATACACATGGCCTACATACACACTGTAGAATGAAAGGTGGCTCCCCATGCACAAGTAACATTTATGGCTGGAATCAAACGCTCCAAAGCAAAACATTCAGACCAGTTCATGCGTTATACTATAACTAGGTTGATTTTCGGGTTGTGTCAGGGTCAGCTCCAACCCTATCCAAAGAATAACAATGTAACACTTTTTGTAATACATATCAAATTTTATTTCACTAATGTAAAACGGGAATTTCATGCCCCCTTTCCCAGGATACCATCAGATGATGGTTTCCAAGGATTTATACAACATTCAACATACGTTTTAAAAATTTGAAACGACTTTAACACAGGCTGAGCATCCCCCATCCAGCATTCCATATTCCAAAATTGTCCACTGGAGTGGCCGAAATTGTGACACCTTTACTTGGGGATGGTTCAATGTACATTCTTTGTTTTATGTACAATATTATTTAAAATATTGCATAAAATTACCTTTAGACTATATGCATATAGAATGAATACAAAACATAGATGCATTTGATATTTAGACTTGGTCCCATCTCTGAGAATATGTGTATATATATATGCCAATACAGGCACTCCAAAATCCAAAACAAAAAATCTGAAATCCAAAACACTTTGGGTTCCAAGCATTTTAGATATGGGATACTCAATCTCTATTGGTGATGAGAACTATTGCTTTTGTCTTTAGAATGAAAGAGACTACACCAGCCCCAAGGCCCTGTGAATTCTCAACACTATTGGGAGTACCGTAAATGCCAAGGACATAACCCTGCTGCACCATCTTTTAATGTTAACTCTGGAGAGACAGAGGGTGCATCTATACTGCATAATTAATGTAGTTTAAACTGCTTTAATCGCCTTAGCTCATGCTATGGAATCATAGGAATAGTAGTTTTATGAGGTCTTTAGTCTTCTCTGCTAAATGGGGCAGATGCTTCACCAAACTGTAAATCCCTTTGCCAGCCAAACCAGCTGTGGCACATAATGGGGTTGGAATTATGATTAATATTAAATGAAAGACTTCAGGCTCCAGACTGAGGCACAGGGAGAGAAGTACCGTATATACTCAAATATAAGCTGACCCAAATAAATTGAGGTACCTAATTTTTCCACAAAAAATTGGGAAATTGTATTGACTCGAGTAAAAGCCGGAAGTAGGAAATGCAGTAGCCAAAGGTAAATTTCAAAATATAAATAGATACCAATAAAATTATATTAATTGAGACATCAGTAGGTTAAATGTTTTTGAATATTTACATAAAACTGTAATTTAAGATATGACTGCCCAACTCCGATTAAACCATTATTCTAACCTTCTTCAATGTAAATGTGCATACGTATCCTTCCAATAATAATAAAATAATAATTAGAGTAAAATAATAAATGTAGTAAAATAACAAGAACAATAGACTAAAATAATGTAAATGTAATAATTACAATAATAATAGAGTAAAATAATAAACATAATAACAACAACAACAACAACAAGGTAAAATAATAAATAACCTTGACTCGAGTAAAAGCCAAGTGAGGGTGGGGGTTCAGCCTTAAAAAAGGGCTGAAAAACTCGGCTTGTACTTGAGTATATACGGTAAGTCACCATCACTATGACACACAGCCCAAGCAGCACAGTCACTCTGCAAGTTGTATGAATCAGCCCTGAGTGGCATTCTTCAGAAGTAATACCATGACTACCTGAAGTCAGACTTTCTGCAGAGGTTTGGGCAGCTGATATAACACAACTAATTTTTCCCAGAAAAGTTGAGATCCAGCCATTTAAAATGTCATTGTGATGCGAACGGGAAATAGGGCGTCATACCAAGTTCCTGTCCACGAGCATCTAAGATCTGCTCAAGTTTGACTATCATCTTTCAAACCAGCAGATCGAAAAAAATCCAAACAGCTACAACAACAAAAGAATCGTTTTAGGAAAGAGATGGTTGTTGTTGTTTTTAAAGCTCCATTGAAGGGAAAATATTGAATGTGGGCGAGAGGAAAAACAAAAACAGAACAGCACAGGGTGGCTTTTTTCCAGAACTTAAAAAAAGAACGATGGGACTGGCAGGGGAGTACTGTACTCCCATTAAGCAGAAACAGAAACTATATTGTTAACAAAAAATGCTGTCCAAGAGGTAACAAGCAGACATTGGCTGATCAGCTGACATTGTGCAATAGAGAGGTGGTTTCCAATGAAGAAATAGTAACAATCATCGCGCCTGTGTATTTTTAGTTCTATAAAATCTGTGCCACAAACTATGAAGCTGCCTCGACACAGATGTCCAATGCAAAAAAGAAAAATAAATGTCCAAAATAACCTCCACAGAAAAGGCAAACATATTTGGGAAGATAATAACTGAGTCCTGTCCCCACACCCTCTGGAGGCAAAGGAAGAGCAACATGGAGGCAAGATGAAAAGGGACTTCAGCCCAGCCAAAATACACATAATGCTGGAACTTAGTAAACCAGAACTGATCCAATTTGGAGCATCTCCCAGGAGAGAAGCCAGAGAGACACACCCTCTGCATTTGAAAGCAATGGCCAAACTGGCCAGGGTGTGTTGGGAAGGCAGAGAACAAAGGAAAAGCCTCCAAGAGAATCTGAAAGATTTTGCAGAAGACTGATCTAAAGGCCCCACCGCTAAAAACATTCAGGGAGGACAGATTTGGTCACCACTGTGGCCTGGAACATGGGACCCAGGAACAATGAGGTGAGAAAACTGTGACCAGACTATGCCCTTTGTGGCTACAGGTTAGGAAATCACACCATAGACATTCCCCCACCAAAAAAATCTCATTGCACACAGAAAACTACCTGTCTGGAGAGAATTCCTACCTAGGTCAAAATGCGTCTAATTCCCAAACTTTGGTTCTCCAACTGTTTTGGGTTCAGCTTCCAGAAACTCAAAACACCTTCACCATCATGTTGAACTAGGTTTGCAGTGACTGAAGTAAGGCGAAGAAAAAGGAAGAAAGTGGAGGGAGAATGTGGAATATTTTAAAAGCCGTTAGCAAAGTGGACTGTCCCTGCCAAATCAGGACAGTTGTTGGGGACATGTCATACTGTAGGGAACATGAACTTTAAAAAAAATGGGAACATTGATTTTTAGGACTCCAACTTTGAAAATTCTCCATCCAAGGTGGCCATTAATCATGCTGACTGGAGATTTTAGTCAAAAAGGTAATTCTTCTCCACATTATCTTTGGTAAATCAAAACAGCAACCACTCACAAAAAACCCTCTCTTTACTCCCCTTTTCTTTATTTGCTACATTATACCTTGTCCTATCCCCAAGAAGCTCAGGACATGACATAAAATTCCTTCTCTACCTTTTTATTGTCCCAATAAGTCTATTTTCAACCTAGAGCAGTGGTTCCCAACCTGTGGTCTGTGGACTACCAGTGGTCTGTAAGAACTAAAATATGGTCCGCAGCCTCACTGTTACTACACTATTGCAATGAGAGTGACTGGTCTCGCAAAACCCTCTTATAGTTCCATGGCTTATTAAATATTTCTTTTATGTGGGAGAGCATATGGCGACTACTGGATGACATATGTTCTGTATCAGAAACTAGAGCTGATGTGGTCTATCCAATACCATTTTCTGAATCAGCCTCCCAAATAACCAATCCGAATCTAAAGTTGACTAAAAACAGATTTGTAACCCTTATGTTACTAATGTTGGAGAATAGTCCCTGGTCAAAGTGGTCCCTGGTCAAAAAAAAGTTGGGAATCACTGACTTTGAGGCAAGGTTTCCAAATGTATCATGCTGGTGACATACATTTTTGACATGTATCATTTCACAGAAGAGTAATTCAGTTTTACTAGTACAAGACAGAGGTACTCCTGGTTAGTCGCAAGGCCGAACAGGGTATAGGGTTACAGTCTGTGTTAGACGGGGTCGCACTCCCCCTGAAGACGCAGGTTCGCAGTTTGGGTGTGATCCTGGACTCATCGCTGAGCCTGGAACCCCAGGTTTCGGCGGTGACCAGGGGAGCATTCGCACAGTTAAAACTTGTGCGCCAACTGCGACCGTACCTTGGGAAGTCTGACTTGGCCACGGTAGTCCACGCTCTGGTTAAATCCCGTCTTGACTACTGCAACGCTCTCTACGTGGGGTTGCCTTTGAAGACGGCTCGGAAGCTCCAATTAGTCCAACGGGCGGCAGCCATGATACTAACAGGAGCAGGGCGCAGGGAGCATACAACTCCTCTGCTGCACCAGCTCCACTGGCTGCCGATCTGCTACCGGGCTCAATTCAAAGTGCTGACGTTGGCCTTTAAAGCCCTAAATGGTTCTGGCCCAACTTATCTATCCGAACGTATCTCAGCCTATCAGCCCACCAGGACCCTAAGATCTTCTGGGGAGTCCCTGCTCTCTATCCCGCAGGCTTCACACGTGCGGCTGGCGGGAACGAGAGACAGGGCCTTTTCTGTGGTGGCCCCTCGGCTTTGGAACACCCTCCCCATAGAGGCACGATCAGCCCCCTCGCTGATGGTGTTTCGGAATAGATTGAAGACATGGATGTTTAAACAAGCATTCGGTTAATCCGTTGCAACGAATTTTGATGACTAAAGGATTGGTAATCATGGACGATGAATTTTGGACTGCGATTCCAGTTATGAGATGCATGGGATTATTATTGGTGGCCCAATAATTTGTATTGTATATGTGTTTTATGCTTTTAAACTGAATACTGTTTTTTAAATGTTGTAAACCGCAATGAGTCGCCGACTTAGGCTGAGATATTAGCGGTATACAAGCGTATAAATAAATAAATAGTAAACTGTAGGTCAAACCATCCCCTTAAAAGAGATACAGACACAAACATAAATTGTAATAAGGAAATATATAGACACAACATATTTCATGAAAACCTTTCATTTATATATTTTTAAATATATGATTTATTGCTTATTTCACAATGGTTTCTTGTTACATCTGTATGACAAACCTACAAACTGCAGCCAAAACACTAACATCATGACAGTTTGGAAAGTCCTATGTTAGAAACATGAAGACACAAACGAGGGGTGGCATCTAAGGCTTCTGGAGCATTGAGTTTTCAGACAGATATAGGCTGAATCTCTGATCCAAAATATTTAGGACCAGAAGTGTTTACAATTTTAGATTTTAAAGTTTTGGGATTTTGGAATACCTATATTTCTACACACGTACATAATGTGCATTCTTGGAGATGGGACCCAAGTCTAATTATGAAATTCATTTACATTTTATATTCATTTTGTACTCACTACCTGGAGTAATTCCACATGTAATATTTTTAATAATTTTGTCCATGAAACAAAATTTGTGTACACCGAACCATCAGAATACAATAGTGTCACTATCCTATCTACCTGTGTGGACAATTTTAGAGTATTTCAAATTTTGGAATTCCAAAAAAGGAACAGACAAAATTCTGCACTGAGTATAGAGCGCCCTGTGTTTCTTTTCACTTTACTACTAAGAGAACAAAAAACAGCCTTAAGTAGAAATAGGTTTACCCCTCCCTCTTTTGCACATGTGCTCATGGCAAGCACACACATTTTAAGTGAAGCTCACTAGCCGCTTCACACACAGACACACAAAGACACACATGTGCTGCTTGGCTGCAACTCCACATCTGTGACTTCATAACTTCACCTCCAAAAGGCTCAGACAATGAAGGAGCGGCTAACTCAAGCCAGCTGGGCCTGGGTTGCCCCGCCACCCGCCTGCCACATGCAACCTCATTTGTTTACCTCCCGTTCTCCTCAGTTTAGCTCTTTCTGAATCAAATCTCCTTTCAAGAAGCTAAAATTACACTCCATTGCCCCTTTCCACTCCTCCCCCATTCCCGCCTGCACACACACAAAGAAGAAAAGTTGAAGAGGCTACACGCAGCCCCTTTCCTCCCACCTCCCCTCCAAGCAGAAAAGGAAACAGTTCTTATCTCCCCATCCAGATCAACCAGTCCCGTTAGCAACGCCCAGCTACCATTTCCATTCCACTTCCCTAGGCTTTGGGCTAAAGAAGAAACCATTCCTTTATGCCAGCAGCCAGAAGGAGAAAACATAGTGGTTTACCAAGGCAGGGAAATTAAAATGAGTTGGTTGTTCTCGACCGAGAGTTCTTCTACTCAACAGAATTAACACAATTTGGCACCACTTTAACCACCATGGTTCAATGCTATGGGATCATGGGAGTTGTAGTTTGGTGAGCCAACAGCACTCTTTGGCAGAGAAGAGTGGTTAAAGATCCTGTATAACTACAATGCCCATGATTCCATAGCATTGAGCCATGCAGTTAAACTAATGTCAAACGGCATTAATTCTACAGTGTGGAAGCACCCCGAGTTGTTATTTGCCAAAACTGTCTTACTTACCACATCAATCTACCTGTCATGGATCAGATATTCATTGGAAAGGGTTCTGGAACATGTTTTAGGGCACAAACTCAACCTGTTGGGTATGGACAACTCCCCAAATCCCCAACGAGTTTCTAGCTGGCTACAGACAGTGGGAGTTGTAACTAAAGGGTACTTCCACACATGACCAAAACCTGCACCAAAGCGGGTTAAAGTAACCTGCTCCAGCATGGGTTCTAGTCCCCACAACCTCCAGAACCCAGGATTTCCCCCTGGGTTGGCTACAGGCGATCCCGATAGAAATCGGGATAGCATGAAGCCCCCCCCCCCAAGCCCCCAATTTACCACCTAAAACTTACTTTAAAAGGTCCCTGGCAGCCATGAAGCCTTTCCTCGTGTCTTCCTGGTGCAGAAAATGATGCCTGAGATGGAAGAGGTGAGGAGGAAAATGACCCCCCACCCCGGTCTCCCTACACGTCATTTTCTCAAGTCAGGAGGACATGAGGAGAGGCTTCATGGCTGCCAGGGACCTTTTAAAATAAGTTTTTGGGGTAAATTGGGGCTGGCGGGGGGAGGGGGTGCCCTTCTGCACCTTTGTGCTCCAGATACCCAAAGGTGCAGGCTGGCTGTGGAGATTGATCCCCGGGAAACACGTGAGGCGTCCTAGGCGTCAGTCCCCACAGGCCCAATATGTCATTCGACCCAGACCTTTCAGGAAAGCCCAGATCTAATGAGGCATTTAATTAATATGGAATAAATCAGGGAAACATTGATTGATTTCATATCAATTCATGTCATTTAGACAGGTCCCGCGTTTTGGGCCTGTCTGGTCTGGATGGCCCAAAAAAGCAGCTTTTTCAGGTTCGGATCTAGACCTGATAAATAAATTAAAAAAATAAATTTATTTATTTGCCACATTTGTACCCTGCCCTCTCACCCTGAAGGGAACCCAAGGCGGCCTTACAACAGACAGCAATTTGATGCCATACACACATATGTTCATAAAATAAACAATTACAATTAAAAACCAAACAGTTAAAACATCAATTAAAAATCACGCCATCCAAATCATAATACAGGGCCGTTCCATTTATCAATCACATTAATTCATGGTCACTCATTGCACTGTTCCGATTACTGGTCAAAAGCTTGGTCCCAAATTTATTTACTGCACTTGTATACTGTTTTTCTCACTCCAGCAGGGGACTCAAAGCCCATTATGTTTTTTCCTGAAGGTCAGGAGAGAGGGCTGATATGATTTCGCTGATGACCTCCATGAACTGAAAACATTCATTGGAAACACAACGAATACTCAACCATTGCTAAATTCTGTAAACCAAAGAACAGAGAGGATGAGCAGACTTATCTTTAAGGAAAGTTTTTATGCTGTTCAGTGAATCTGTCATATTTTCAGGGAACCTCATGCAACTAAACCAAGAGGAAAGAAGATGAGTAAATTTAGATGGCAACAATTCAATTGGGAACAAAGGAGAGAAGGCATTCAAGCAGAATCAAAGGGAGAGAGAACTTCTAAAATTGTGCAAATTTTGAAGTCATTCAGCTGAACCCATCTCAGCAAAAATCTTAATTGCTGTTGATGATAACTGCCATCAAATTGACTTGGAGCTATGGCTATTCTATGAATGAGAGAGCTCCAAGTCTCTATCCTCAACAGTTATTTGTGCATGTACTGAACATTCCTCAAAAGTATTTAGTCTTTGGCTACTACCCAACCTTTTAGAGGTAGGTAATTTGCTGGGATTTCCCCAAGCCTGCTCATACCACTCACAAGCACAAATTATGCTGTTCTTACTACATAATAATCAGGACTCTGAAAATTATTTCACAATTTGTATTCATACATGGTTGGCGTGAGTAAAGCTTTTCTCCCATTTACTTTCTCAAAGCAACCTGACATTATTGTTGCCTTGCTTGAAACTAGCAAGTACGCTAGTGCTGGGCGGAAGGCAACGTGGGATGTATTCGTAAGGTCTTTAGTCACTTCAAGAGCTTCTTACCACCCAAAGTTTAACAGCAGCAAAAAGATAACAACAAAAATCACATTTCTTTAAATCAAAGGCAGGGGATGTTTGGCTCACCAGGCCCACCCAATAAAATACCCTGGGAACTGTAGTCCCAAAATCTTTAGGAACACTCTTGATCTGAAATAAAATGCTGAAATAAGAAAGACTGAACCAACAATAGTGTGAAAAGTCTTGAAGTTCAGCTCAGCTTCTGAAAACAAATCCTTGGTCCTGGCATGTGCCATGCAACAACCATGTGTTATTTTCACCTACTCATACTTCTGTTTGGTGGATCTTGGGATTCTTGTATATAAAAAAGATCACCAAAGACTTCAGACAGCTAACCCCTGCAGTACAGTATGGCCTTTAAAATATGTACTAGCTGGCGTCTGCTGCTACTGGTATTTAGTTGCCAAAAGACAAGGACATGGAGATAGCACTCTCTCAGTTGGGGCTTTGGTCTCCGAAGCAGATAACCTCATCAGAACTGTAGTTTCAATACACCTTTCTTCAAGGACCCTTTCCCCTTGCTGACATATCTCCTATAAACCCATGGAAATTGCAGAGGATTTTCGGAGCTGTTCCATAGAGGTAACTATGTCACTCTGCTGCATCAAAGTCAACAGAATCTTCTGGCATCTGGGGTTGCATCCACACTGTAGAATGGCTCCAGTGTGATACAACTTTAACTGCCATGGCTCAACACTGCGGGATCATGGGGCTAGTGGTTTTACAAGGCCTTTAATCTTCTCTCTCCTCTTTAAACTAAAATTCCCAGGACCCCATATCACTGAGCCATGATAGTTAAAAGTGGTATCAATCTTTATTAGTTCTACATTGTAGGTCAAGCATGGACAAACATCTCCAGATATTTTGGTCTTCAACTCCAAGCAGCCTACCGCAGGCATGTCCAAAGTCCGGCCTTGTTCAAATTGTGGCCCATGTTCAAATTGCAGCCACCCTCTCTATCTAGGCCTCTTTTCATTGTTGCTTTCCTCCCTCACTTGACTTCCTTCCTTCCTCCCTTTTCCTGATTTCCTTCCTTCTTTTGTTCATTTCTTCTTGGAGTTCAGGGCCCCGGAAAAGGCGGCCTCCTCAAGAGGAGAGGGAGAGAGATAGCAACCTTCACTCCAATTAAGCGTTGCCTTCTCCTTGGATGGCTCTGGCCTCAGGCATCCCAATTCAGCAGCCTCTTCTCTCTCTCTCCCCCCCCCCCCACAAGTTTTTCTTTATTTCTTTGCAAAGGAAGGCTCTCCAATTGCTCTGCTTGCCCCAGATGCTCTCTGCCACTGTTGTATAGCCAGAAAGGGCTGGCCCTGGGGGCTGAGTGTCTGTCTGGCATCCCTCCCTTCCTTCTCTGACCCACCTTCGTCCTGCATCACTGGTCTGTATTTTCCAAAATGGCTGCCTTTCGCTGTGCCTCCTCCTTTGGGAAGAAAAGGAGAGAGCCAGGCAGCAACTATAACTCCCCTCTATCACAATCAAAGCCCTCCCGATAGGTGACCATGCTGCCTCTGATGAAAAACCTCCAGAGAAGGAGACTCCACCAGACTCTGAGGCAGCATATGCCACTGTCTGAAGCAACTTGAATGCACACAATAACAGCAATCCTATTTAATTTGACTCTCTCAGCTGAAAGCAGGCCCACACTTCCCATTGAAAGACCGGTACAGACTGCCCTGGCCTATCTGCTGTTAGGGATTGCGGGAGTTGAAGTCCAAAACACCTGGAGGGCCCAAGTTTGCCCATGCCTGGTGTAGGTGCATCCTGAAATGTATCCTGACAGGCAAAAGCTTTTGTGGACAACAGCAACACTGGGACTTGCTTACCCCAGAAGTTCCCTCTCTACCAACATCTTAGAAGAAGATCTGCCATGGAAGGCAAGGTATATTTCCGTTTGACTACACTCTGCGTTCTAGTGGTGTGGAGGAAAAAGAAGGGAAAACCAACCATGCACATTTTATTTTCTCCACACCTTGCAACTGGTTTCTGCCTTGTCTCCGCCAGGCAGGGCCACACAGAACTAAATATAGGTTCCTCTTAATTGGAAGCCCTGCCTTGCACAATGGCTACTTTCTGGCCTAGTTATAGAACAAGGCTTTTTATTTTCGTAACAAGTCAGGCCACAAATTGCTACTTTGGAAGAAACTGTAAAGCTTGAGCAAGGCCAGGTCTCCCTGCCTTTCCCTTCAGCAAGATGGACATTAATAAGCAAGAAGTCTAGAGACAAAGAAGGAGAGGAAGAGAAAATGCAGCATTTATTAGAGCCAACTAAGTCTTGATAACTGATGGAGAGGTACTTAGTGTGATGAGTAAATACAGGATATGTATCCTTTCTCCAGGAGAATTTTGGATTTATTTCAGGTTTTGGATTACATGTATTTGTACATACATACATAATGAGATATTGTGACGAGGAGACCCAAGCTCAATTCCAAATTCATTCATGTTTCACATATACTTAATACATATAGTCTGAATGTAATTTTATACACTATTTTTAAATGTTGTGCATGAAGACATCAGAAACAGAATGTTACTATTTCAGACATCTATGTCGATAATTTTGGACCTCAAAGCAGTTCAGATTCCAGATAAGGAATGCTTAACCTGTAATATCAAGAGAAGTCTTCAGGAACACAGCCATGGCTCCTACCAGGATAAATTCCCTATTCTTCAAGGTGTTTTTTTTTTCAACTGCACATTTTCAACAGCTCTTGAAATATTCTAACTGAGCAGTCAACATGACAATGGGTTGTTGTAGGTTTTTTCGGGCTATATGGCCATGTTGTAAAGGCATTTTCTCCTGACATTTCACCTGCATCTATGGAAAGCATCTGCAGAGGTAGTGAGGATCCTCTGAGGATGCTTGCCATAGATGCAGGCGAAACGTCAGGAGAAAATGCCTTTACAACATGGCCATATAGCCCGAAAAAACCTACAACAACCCAGTGATTCCAGCCATGAAAGCCTTCGACAAAACATGACAATGTCTTACAACTTTCAATGTACCACTGTCAGGCCTGAAATAAGCCAGGAAATGAATGCAAAGACACCGGAAGACCACAGGGAAGGACCCAAACCAAATGGAAAGCCTTTTATAGTCCTTGCTGACTACCAGAGCCCAATGGGCAGCTTGGGTAAGTGGAGTTAGTTCAGAGCTTGAGAAATCTCTGCTCAAAGGATATTCTAAGCTACAGATCTGACCACTGCATAAACACCAAAGGTTTCTGGTTCTAGGCAAGACAAGGTATAGTGTATGCCCTTCTTATCCATCGATTTTTTAAATCCACAGTTTCACTTACCCACAGTCTAAAAAAACACAGGGTGTCCACAAAATCTCTTTACCATTTTAAAAAATTATTACAAAGGCAATTAAGGAGATATCTTAATCAGATTTGTTCAATTTGTTCTGGTTATCAAAGTTTTTTTTTTATCACATTGCACTTGTGTATTTCAGGTACCCTGTTGATAAAAGAGGCAATGTTAAATGAAATGAACTCCTAAAAATGGCTACTCCTCAAGGGAAGGCACAATGTGTATCTTTAAATGGTAAATAGACTTTACAGGCAGCCTGTATTCCCCCTTGGAAGTGTGTGTGGGTCATCTAAGGGCCTTTGCACACAGCCATATAACCAAAAATATCAAGACAGAACAATCCCACAATATCTGCTTTGAACTGGGTTATCTGAGTCCACACTGCCATATATTCCAGTTCAAAGCAGAAACTGTGGGATTTTATTCAGCTTTGTGGAAGGGGCCTTGGTCTTCCTGTGCAATTTGAATATGTTTTTGTCCCAAGTATAGTCAAAATATAGGGTTTACCACATTTTCAGATATTCATGGGGGATCTTGTAAGGAACCCTCCATGGATATAGGGGTCAAACTGTATTGTGCTTCCATTATCCATCTTTATCCTCCGGCACCCAACTCTGAAGGAATGGCCTGTCCCATCTCCTGACCACAGTAACTATGGGTCATTTTCACACGTGCAGATATTGTTGGGCTGCAATTCCCATGATCTCTCACTGTTGGCTAAGTTGTCTAGGGATGATTTATTTATTTACTTCACTTGTATACCGCTTTTCTCACCCCAACGGGGGACTTGTAGTCCAACAACAGCTGCCATCTCACAAGTGACTTGTGCCTGGCTTAGGGGGCTGGCAAGAAAAGCTTTTGTAGTAGAGCTGACTTGTAAGGATGCCTATGGAAGGGCAAAGGGGCAAGACCTTGCATAAAAGGAGAGCTTGGGTGTAACTAGTTACAACCAACTAGTTAAAATGACTAGATCAATGAAGTTCAGTGATGCTTTCTCTGGCAAAGGATTTTTCTCTGTATAAACACAACATAGTAAGAGTCTTGCTGGAAAGGCAAGTCTTCCCCTCCCTTTGATGGAGAGGATACAGATTTGCCCATAGAGTGTGCGCTTCCTCTTTGGAAAGTTACAAGGTATCTTCAAATATAAGCCATCCGGACTCTGACCTTGATCTACACTGCACTTTATAGAGCAAGCTAATGAATGGAGCTGAGCTATGGTTTTATGTGTTTGAGGAACTCCTCTTTTTTTGAGGAAGAACTACATGGGACTCCCTCAGGCCTGATGTAAATCCAGGTCAGAGTTGATAAAAGCTTTTGAATCCCAACGGCCAGGTTTCATTTTGCAGGCTGGAAGAAACATTTCCTAATGGCTAGTGTGGGGATGGAGCCCCCAGTAGCATAGTGGGTTAACCCACTGAGCTGCTGAACTTGCTGATCGAAAGGTCACAGGTTTGAATCCGGAGAGCTCCCTCTGTTAGCCTCAGCTTCTGCCAACCTAGCAGTTCGAAAACATGCAAATGTGAGTAGATCAATAGGTACCACTCCGGTGGGAAGGTAACAGCACTCCATGCAGTCATGCCAACCACATGAACTTGGAGGTGTCTACGGACAATGCCGGCTCTTTGACTTAGAAATGGAGATGAGCAGCGCCCCCCAGAGTCAGACACGACTGGACTTAACGTCAAGGGGAAACCTTTACCTTTACCTTAGTAGGAGATGGGAGAAGATGTAGTAACCGGACTGCAACTCCCATCAGGGTTATCAAGTGAGGCGGATTGCTAGGGAAGCTGGGGATTGCAGTCCAACAATCTCTGAAGGGAAGGCTTTGGTATTTGCTAAGTGTACAAGTCCACACTGGACAGATTAACCCAATGTAAATCTGCCCTCAGAGCAGCTCTAGCTTTAACACAAACATGCTGAATCCAGGGTTGTTGTCCAGACAGCATCAGACTGTATCCAGCTATGACCTCCTCTGTGTTGCCACTGTTCCTAGAAAGCCATGGAGTTTCATCTAAGTGGCTAGCTCAGTGGTTCTCAACCTGGGGTCCACAGTTGTTTTTGGCCTTCAACTCCCAGAAATTCTAACAGCTGGTAAACTGGCTGGGATTTCTGGGAGTTGTAGGGGACCCCAGGTTGAGAACCACTGGGCTAGCCACTGTGGGCACCTTTGCTGACATGACCACCAAGTGAAGTATAGCCAAAAAGCCCAGAATACTCACTGGAAGCTACCATGTGTCATGAAAAAAGCCAGCACTCTCTCTGAGGTGAGTCTGGGATTTTGGCCCAATGTATACAAGCCCTTAGGCAGGCCTGCACAACCTATGGCCCTCCAGATGTTTTGGACATCAGCTTCCAAAATTTAATAATCTGGCAAGGGATTCTGGGAGTTGGAGGGCTACATGTTATATTGGCCTGCCTCAGAGAATAACCGAGGGTGCATCTACATTGCAGAATGAATGCAGTTTGACACCTCTTTAACTGCCATGGCTCGTCACTATGGAATGATGGGATTTGTAGTTTGTTACCAGCTCTCTTTGGCAGAGGAAGCTAAAAACCTTGTCAAACTACAACTCCCATGATTCTATACCACTGAACCATGGTAGTTAAAGTGGCATGAAATAATATTAATCCTAGTGTAGATGCACCCTGAAAAAATATGTTTGCAACCAAAGCATCTAACTGCTAGGCCTCAATACTATGGAATCCTGGGATTTGTAGTTTGGTGAGGCATTAGCATTCTTTGGCAGAGCAGGGTATAGACCAGTGGTTCTCAGCCTGTGGGTCCCCAGGTATTTTGGCGTTCACCTCCAAAAATGCCTAACAACTGGTAAACGGGCTGGGATTTGGGGAGTTGTAGGTCAAAACACTGGGGACTCACAGGTTGAAAACCACTGCTATAGACCTTGTGAAATTACAACTCTCATGATCTCACAGCATTGAGCCATGACAGTTGAAAACAGTGTCAAACTTTGGTGTAGATGTATCCCCTTAGACATAAGCCTACTTAATTGGGAGCTGCAGTGATGTCTGCAAGGTCTCATAATTCCCACTCCTGCCTTAAAGGCTAAAAAATTACATCTAAAATGAATATTGAGAAGCACACAAGCCATATGCAGGCACTGAAGATGGCACCAGGTCTCTGGGCTCAGTTCCATCACTTTGCAGTCTACAGTTTCACAAGGTTGACCCAAGAGCAGGAGTATAGACAAAGAAAGAAGAAAAAGGAGGAGACAGAAATGCTATGTGGAGGTGGTAGAAGCAGCTTTAGTGAGGGACCGCTCTCACACCCCCTTTCCTGTGTGGCAAAAGAGGCTGAGCTTAAACAGCAGGAGGAAAATTTTAGCTTAAAAATGTCAGCAGAAATTTTCCAACCATAATAATAGTCAAGCAATGGAACAAATTACCAAGGGAGCTTGTGGAGTCCCTGTGAGGGGAAGTTCTGGAAAATAGTCACATCAGCTTCTGTCTGGAATAGTTTAACGGTAATTCATTCTGGTTAGGAGCAATAAGATGGATTAAATTCTTGGGTTTACATATGTAGAGGCTTATTAGCTACATCCTCCACCAAAGGTAACCAGGCTATCCAAAACCAGAGGTTTGAAAACCAAACCGAACCAACTATTATCAGCCCCAAAGCAAATTCATGTAGCCTAAAATAAGCAAGAGAAAAAACAATAGTTTAAATGAAAAATTGCTTTCATAAGCAATAATAATAACAATAATAATTTACTGCCAGGAGAAATATGAACAAATGTGACAACATCCCTCCCATGGAAGTGCATTTAAGATCATGGGTGCTACTATAGTAAAGTTCCCACTCTGTGCCCTAATCAAACTTAAACCTTATAAAAATTACTGTAAATGTGGGGACGACAGTTTCCAGATTATTTTTTCTGTCTGAAATTGGGCCAGAATACACTCAAGCGGCCTGAAATGTAGAGGTTTGCTTTCTATACCCCATAACCCCAAACCTTCTTTTAAAAAACCCAAAGAGAAAAACATGGCCTCAAATTGGCCAAAATGGGAACTTCCAAAACTGGGACGCAAACAGCAGTCAACTAATCATTTTCCTAGCATATTATTCTCCATTTACCGCTTCTTTTGATAGACCTGCCTTTTCAGACGCTAAGCCTGTTCTAGCCTCAAGGCTCTGCATGAGTAGCAATGTAAATACCTTTAAGGTATCTCTCACTGAAATTAATCTTTAAGAAAATCATCACTAGCTGCTTACTGAGTCATCATGTTACAAGGTAAACTTCAAATCTATAGTATCTGGAGCTACAGTCCAACATCATTTGACAGGTTACATGTTGCCACTTTATATATCTTAATGCCTGAAAAGTTGGTTTTTAGAAGGATGATGATAACAACATCCTAAAAGCATGCGTCATTGAATAGCATATCATTTAATAGGGTAGCAAGATGATGCCCTGAGTCTTTAACTAAGTGCCCTCCTATACTGATGGAATATGGAAAGGGAAGTGGGTCTTGCAACTTAGCGACTCTAAACAAATTCATGAGATGGACAACAGAACCTCTATCCGTTATGGATAATTCAGAAGAAGACATTACTAATAGCAGGCATTTCAAATTTTGGTATGAAAAAAATATATCTTCCTAAACTCCCACTTCTCCACAACTGTAAATGATATAGAAGAGTTTGATAGCATCTGGCCAATCACTGCTAGAAAACAGAATGCTAGCAATTCATCTCAGATAGAGGAGGATAGGTGAATCCAAAGCTTTTGGGACACCACTCCCATCAGGCAAGGAAAGCATGGGCATGGCAATGGTGAGGGATGGTAAGAACTGCAGACCTGCCACTTCTAGAGCCTCCATGAATGTGGACCAATTTGGGGTGACCTTCATCCCACTCCCCAAACTGAGACTGCAGGGGTGAGAAGGTTGTGATTTTCCCACCTGTGTTTTAGAGCATTCCCCATGCACAGAGGCTTTCATTTTGCCCTCTAAATCAGTGGTTCTCAACCTGTGGATCCCCAGATATTTTGGTCTTCATCTCCCAGAAATCCTAACAGCTGGTAAACTGACTGGGATTTCTGGGAGCTGTAGACCAAAACCCCTGGAGAACCACTGCTCTAAATGTTTACTCCCACCAAGTTCAACAGGACATGCTTTCCAGAGTCCTCTTAGGCCCAGGCTGTTGACTGTCCTTGCAGCAGCTGACATCGGCAGAGGTGCCTCAAACATGAGCATATGCACCCGGGTTTCCTGTCTTTGTGATCGTGTTCCGCTCACGCCACACAATTCGGCATTTCCTTTGCGTTAAAAACAAAGTAATGCAAAAAATGCTCTCCTTTTCATCTGCTATTTGTGCAGAAGATATGCGGTAAGTACAATATACATTGTTCAGAGCCAGGTCAAATCATGTGGATGATTGAGATGGAACAACACAAGGCACTCGTTTTTACACACAAGCTCAGACCAAGGTACATATCACCCCAAAGCCAGCCAAGTTACTTTTGCACTGTTGCCACTGTGTGCCTCAAAGTCATTTCTGACTTATGGAGACCTGAAGGCAAATCTATCACTGAATTTCCTTGCCTTTGTTCTTCTGAATATGGGAGAGTATGACTTGGCCAAGGTCACCTAGTGGGTTTCCATTGCTGAAAGAAGATGGGAACCCTGGTCTCCACATTCATAGTCCAACAGTCAAAACACTACGCCACGTTACAAAGTTATGAATACTCCAAGTACCATTTTTTGTGGCAAACATTCAGTAGTGCTATAAATATGGTGAATGAGATGCTGTTCTTTTGCAATCCCATAATCCACTATCTCCAGTGCCCTCCCTGTTACTTGAAAGCTGAGTGTCCCAATTGTTCCTTGATATATTTTCAGATATAACCCTGGTTCTTTTGTCCCAAAATATTCCTAATTTCAAAAGATTGCCCTCAGACCAGAAAAGTCATAGATACCTTGCATTTTAAGCACAGCACTGCCTGAAGTCTTTTTTAGATTCAAGGGATCAACACATATAGTACTGCCAAATGAAAATGTCAACTGATGGACAGGGCTTAGGTTTAGACTAATTCATAAACACTCTAAGTAGCTACTCGACATTGAATGTATGTCTAGGTACAGATGCCACATTTCTGCACATTTTGAAGAGATGAGGGGGGAATCTATTATTTCTTGAAAAGAACAGAAATATTCATAAAATGGGAAAATGTGATATTAACACCCTTTGTGGACCAAAAGGTATCCTGTTTGATGATTAAAGATACACCAATCCAGAAAATAACTGCAAATTATTTCAAATTTTATTGATATAAATGGACCTACTAAGGCCTGAATAGTGCAGAACACTCAAACAAAAAGGAACCATCACATAATAGTCGCACCCCCATTTTCTGGATGGCAAATTTGGTATTTTAGTATTTCTCGCATAATTGGTTTGCTTGCCCGGGCAAGTGAATTAAAGGTGCAACTGCCCTTTTGGGACTGGTGCACAGGCAGGTGACACTTCATTCGCCCACGTGGCTGTCCCCTTTGAGGGCACAAACATAGCTACGACCTCAAAGGGACTATTACGTGATGAAAAAAGCCCCTTTGAAGGAGCAGCCACACTTCACTTCAAAGGGAGCACTTGCATGGTCGACCCCTCAAACGGGCTTTTTTCACCACGTAATAGTCGCTACCACATAAGAGGCACACACCCCTTTTTTTAAAGGAAAAAAAGGGGAGGAAAAGTGAGACTTTTATGTGGTGAAATACGGTACTCCTACCTACTCCTAATAATAATGATGATAATAATAATCAGAAGAACCATTAACATTAGTAAAATAAAGAACATTATTTTATCTTTTAAGTTCTCCGTGTTTCCAAAAAGAAAGACCCATTCCCACAAAAAGAAATGAAGGGCAAGTGGGGTGAGAATACGGGATAGTTATAAAGTCTTTCAAAGAATGAGAACTGCTACATAGTCTTTAGAAACAATATATTACTACTTGTCTTAAATATTTTATTCATCATTTTAAAAAGAAAATAATCCAATTTCTTCTGGGGAAAGGGCTTTGGGGAAAGAACAAGATTTCCCCCAACATTTCCATGTTTGTTGGGAAATTTACGAGAGAACAAAGATTATCTCACCCTGGCAAGGCAGGAGCTGAACAACAATCTTACACCCACACAATGTCTAGCAGAGAAAAGAAACAAGGCTGTTCTTTTTCGTAAAACATATAAAAAGTAGTGTTACCTGCAATGACTATAGAGGTAAGTGTTTAGGAGGGAAAGAGTGGGCGTGGACAAACAAATAGGAATCTTCCATAAATATATGTTGTGTCTAAACTCCTACACATAAACTATTTAGTGAGTATAGGCATGTAAAGGGTGTTAACCTTTAACAGTGTTTTCCCAGACCTTCACACCTTAATTTTATTAATAAAAAACAAGATAAAACAAACAAGCATTTTTCAAATACAAAACTAAAACTATATAATCACCTTATATTTGCTTATTACAAGACTACAACTAAACAAGTATCAAAATAACAAAAAGATAAAAATGAAGTATATATACATTCACACACACACAAAATTCTAAAATCTTGCCACTCTCTGTTGGATGGTTTTTATTCCTTATTAGTTTACTTGCTTTGAATTATACAAGTATATATAGTCAATCACACTGCTACTTTTGACAGCAGTCTGCTGATTCATGAACCCGCAGTTTGCAAATGTCCCCATCACTGTTGTGAAAAGGTAATAAACAAAACCCAACCTTTCTTAAAGCTCTTCAAAGATTTCTTCTTAATCAACATAAGCAATTTGTCAATCTCAGCTAATTCACAGGTTTTCATTACATCTCTGTGTGTGTATCTTCGAGCCACCTGCCAATTTATGACAGCTTGGTAAGCTGCCTTTAAGGTATTTAGGATCTTTTAATAACTTGTGTATGTAGCTTCAAGTCACCCACTGACTTAGGATGACCCCATGATTTTCACAGGTATTTAAGCAAGGAATCCTCAGAGGTGGTTTTGCCATTTCCTTCCTCTGAAACAAAGCCTTCTGTACATAATATTCATTGGGGGCCTCTCATTTAAGTACTAACAAGGGCTGGCCAAAATAAGATGATGTCAAACTTATTTTCACCAAGGTCCACATCAGCCTTATGACTGCCTTCAAAGGGCCGGTTGTAACTTTAAGACAGTATATGTGTAACTATTCTTCACTGGCAATTACAGTCTCGTAGGCCACATAAAATGACGTAGTAGGCCAAATTTGATCCATGGGCCTTGTATTTGACCTGTGTTTTTAGGGTATTTAAGCCCATCACGTTTATTTGAAAATGTGGCAATGCACACACATATTTTTCAGACATCTAGGATTGGCAGGAACTTGCTGTGAAGTGTCATCACAGAAAACCATATTATAAAGCTGATTTTCCCCGTCTTTGCCCCATTTTATAGGTAAAGAAAAGGTAAAGGTTTCTCCATGACATGAAGTCTAGTTGTGTCCAACTCTGGGCTGTGGTGCTCATCTCCATATCTAGACCAAAGAGCTGGCATTGTCCATAGACACCTCCAAGGTCATGTGGCTAGCATGACTGCATGGAGCACCATTACTTTCCCAATGAGGCGGTACTTATTGATCTCACATTTGCATTTTTTCTGACTGCTAGCTTGGCAGAAGGTGGGGCTAACAGTGGGAGCTCACCCCACTCCCCGGATTCAAACGGCTGACCTTTCGGTCAGCATGTTCAGCAGCTCAGTGGTTTAACCCGCTTCCCCACTGTATTGAGTGCTCCCCTACTGCTTAGACACACCTTTCAGTCAGCAAGTTCAGCAGCTCAATGGTTGAACCGCTGACACGCTGAGCACTCCCCTACCACTTAGACACAAAATACACAAAATAAATCATGTGGTTCTGACATCATGTAGCAAACATGAATACACCATGTATCCCATACTATATGTCTTTTCTTACAGTGGCAAAAGGTATGTTGATATATATAATATGTGAGACAGCTCAAAGATTCTCAGGCACTGGATTGGTGAGGTTGTAGACCTATCTACAAGAGCCAGTATGATGTATAGGTTGAAAGGCTTGTGAGCCCTAGTTTCTATTCTTCAGAGAGTTATGAAATACATGGGGGTAACCTTGGAACAGCCTCCCACCCCATCATCGAGCTCCATATACTATCTTAAACAGACTGCAGAACATATAAAACTTTGTCTTTAGATCCAATAACAGAATATGTGTATACATAAAAAAGAGAAAAGGAGCAGTCGCAAAGCTGTCAGAGCTGTCCCCAAGCATCTCCTACCTGAAAGACTAGTTTCACACTGCCTACTGATAGTGTTAGCCCAGACATGGGCCAACTTGGGTCCTCTAGGTGTTTTGGACTTCATCTCCCACAATTCCTAAGAGCCTCAGGCCCCTTCTTTTTCCCCCTCAGCCACTTAAGCGGCTGAGGGGAAAAAAGAAAGGGCCTTAGGCTCTTAGGAATTGTGAGAGTTGAAGTCCAAAACACCTAGAGGACCCAAGTTGGCCCATGTCTGGGCTAACACTATCTACAAACATTATTTATTTTTAAAAGAAACAAACAATTTGCAGAAGAAGGCAATGTTGTATGCAAATACGGCAAACATGAAGTTTTAATAAAACATATAGTGCTCCTCTTTTTAAAATCATCCCTTTCTCATTTTTTTACATACATGTGTGTGATGTGTAGCTAGCCCATTAGAAAACTAACGTGTACTAATCGGTCTATGTTTACCGACAGCCAGAAAGCACTGTGTTTCATAAATCAGGAACAAGCAAAAAACGAGCCTGTGGGATTTTTAGCGAAACGGAAAAAGAAGCTCTCATCCAGCGCAGATGTTAGGCAGTGACATCTCCTCTCCCTGGCTGCCTTCTGCTATCTCTACTTCCTAAACTTCCTCCTGCTCACTTGTCCTTTCTCTCTCTCTCCACATAGAATCATAAAGTTGGAAGAGACCCCATGGGCCATCCAGTCCAACCCCCTGCCAAGAAGCAAGAAAATCACATTCAAAGCACCCCCGACAGATGGCCATCCTGCCTGTGTTTCAAAGCCTCCAAAGAAGGAGCCTCCAGCCCTCCACCACACTCCGCAGCAGAAAGTTCCACTACTGAACAGCTCTCACAGTCAGGAAGTTCTTCCTCATGTTCAATGCAAAAAGGGTACGCATCAATGTAGGCAGAAAACCCAAAAGGCACCAGATCCCATACGACCTAATTACTAGTACTAGGATGGAAGGCTATCAAAGAATCCCAGGTGAATGAATCCTTTCTCTGCATCCACCAAGAGAGGGGAAACCTCATCCTCTGTACTCAGTACAAACATATAGTTCTCTGTCGTGTCTATTCCAGTTTCCTCCATGCCAATAAAAAATTGCAGACTAGTAAATTTCATGTGTTTATTTATAAGAGTGATGTATATTTACTGAATACATTTATATCCTGTCCTTTATTCTGAAAGAGAAGAAAAGGCAAGAACGATGTTCTGCAGGTGGTCCCCAGTCTAATCACTGAAAAGATCCAGGCCTACGTCCATTTAGCAAGGTAATCATTTCATGGGCTTTCAGACTTAATCTACTATGAAAGAAGTTTATATCCACCACACAGATACCATCTCAGATAATAACGCTCCTACAGACCTCACAGTATTTGCATCTTGCACAGCCTCTCTGCTAACCCATTCTTTGCACTGCAGAGGTGCCTTCAGCAGCTGTTTTCTCTGTAGGAAGTGAACACCTGAAGGTAAAGGTAGGTAACGGTTTTCCCCTGACATTAAATCCAGTCAAGTCCCACTCTAGGGGTTGGTGCTCATCTCCATTTCTAAGCCGAAGAGCCAGCGTTGTCCGTAGACACCTCCAAGGTCATGTGGCTGGCATGACTGCATGGAGCTCTGTTATCTTCCTGCTGGAGCAGTACCTATTTTTCTAGTCATATTTGCATGTTTTCTAACTGCTAGGTTGGCAGAAGCTGGGGCTAACAGTGGGACCTCACGCCGCTCCCCAAATTAAAACCTGCAGCCTTTTGGTTAATAAGTTTGGTCACATATTTGCTACCACATCAAGACCAAGCAATAAGGTATAACAAAGCCCCTGGTGGAGCAGGGGGTTAAACCCTTGTGCTAGCAGGACTGCTGACTAACAGGTCAGTGTTTCGAATCCAGTGAGAGTGAGTTGAACTCCCCCTGTCAGCTCTAGCTCCCCATGCAGGGACATGAGCGAAGCCTCCCACAAGGATGGTAAAACATCAAACATCCAGGTGGCCCCTGGGCAATGTCCTTGTAGGCGGTCCATTCTCTCACACCAGAAGTGCTGTTTCTCAAGTCACTCTTGACACACACAAAAAAGTATAAGAGGTGGGAGGCAATGTGAGCATGGATCCTCTCTCCCTCTCTTCCTCCATGTCTATGCAAATTTTATATAATTAATTTGGAACTGTGCACAGAATTCTCAATTTTTGAAATCTCGGCTTCCGTTTTTTTGGACTAGAGGAGGAGATGCAGTCACGTTTTCAATTCCTTAATGGTGCAAACATTTGTGTGAGGCCTTTCTGATGAAATCTAAGGAGCCATAGAGGAAACTAAGCAGGATTTCCCATGGGCAGAGGTCAGAGCTTCAGTGACAGACATAATTCTTTGTTCCTTCCTGCAGTTGGTGAATGCAAATAAACTGTTCCAAAAAAGCAAATACATGCAACATTATATGGTCAATACAAGATGAAGGTGCAGAACTTTTAAATATGGAGGCAACCTTGTCCTGCCTTGGACGCATTTAGGCAAAATTTCCTTGTTCTTTTTTCTCTCTCTTCTAATTGCCAAATAAAATCAATTCCATATTGCCTAAAATTGGTGTTGAAAGCTAATGATATTACGCAACAGCACACAAATCCACTATATTTACGCTGTTTGTCTATTAAGAGCTAGCAACCTACAATTGCTAATTGCTGGTTTGCATGCTTCCAGAATTCCTGTTTGTTTGCTTTCCACATCCTCTATCTTTTGGAACCATTCTAATGTACTTCTTTGTCTCAGTCCCATAAGACCCTGGACAAGTATTGTAGGGGGAAACTACATATTTGTCTTTTGCAAAAAGACTTTCTTATTTTCTCTGCCAGATCCTGTACCCATGTAGGTGGTCACGGGACTGGTTGCTGCCAACTTCTGCTTTGCCAAGTGAATGCAATACTCTGCTTGAAAGATCCACAACTGTCTCTCATATTCCCCAATCTCACCAACCAAATTATGTACCGTATATACTCAAGTAAAAGCTGACCCAAATATAAGCCGAGGCACCTCATTTTACCACAAAAAAACTGGAAAAAAACCATTGACTCAAGTATTAGCCGAGGGTGGGAAATGAAGCAGTTACTGGTAAATTTCAAAATCTAGATTCCAATAACATTACATTAATTGAGGCATCAGTAGGTTAAATGTTTTTGAATATTTACATAAAACTGCAATTTGAGATAAGACTGTCCAACTTTGACTAAACCATTATTATAACCTTCTTCAATGTATATGTGCTCACGTATCCTTCCAATAATAATAGAGTAAAATAATACATGTAATTATAACAATAAGAAATAGAGTAAAATAATAAATACAATTATAGAGTAAAATAATAATAATAGAGTAAAATAATAAATGTAATAGAGTAAAATAATGTAAATGTAATAGTAATGATAGAGTACAATAACAAATGTAATAATAATAATAATAGAATATAATAATAAATGTAATAATAATAGTAATAACAATAACAGAAAAATAATAAATAACTTTGACTTGAATATAAGGTGAGGGGGGCCTTTTCAGCCTAAAAAAGGGCTAGAAACCTCAGCTTGTACTTGAGTATATACAGTATATGTATGATATATCTAGAGAGCATGAAGGACAAGATGACTGTTCTCCTAAAGTCAAGCTGTATGATTATGACAGAGAAGGGCAATTTATGGTTCCGTATATATTTCTGGTCTGAAACTTGCATTGAATGCACCGAATGCCTTAAGGCAGGTCTGTACAACATATGGCCAATGGGCCAGATGTGGCCTGCAAAAGGTTTTCCTGTGGCCCGTGGGCAGGGTGGGACTTCCACCTTGGCGGTCAGTCCTTTACATGGGAACAGCATGAGGCTGATGAAGGAGTGGGGCTTCCCCTTCACTAGTCACTATGTGCCAACGCATGATCGAAGCAGGTTCATATGAGGAGAGGCGGTTGGCCAGGTAGTCTGGATCTGAACCATTTAGAGCTTTAAAGGTAATGGCCAGCACTTTAAATTTTGCCTAGTAGTAAACTGGGAGCCAGTGTGCCTTTGTTCAAAAGATCTCGTCTCACTTTCTGTCTCTGTGACAACTGGATTTTGAAGAATTGTTGTTGTGGAAGCAAGGATTGATGATAAAGTTTCAGTGGAGACACCTTTTCCCCATGATAACTCTTTCAGGAGTGAATTTCTCTTCTGAGGAGTAGATTCTTCTCACTTAACGTTCTCACACTCGTTCTTAACTATGAGTCATATGTTAGTTGGATGTTTGTAACTTGGCAACTGCTGATATCCCAAATTGCTGTATAGGTTGCGGGCACTTTTTCTGGCAGGGAATTTGTGCCATTAAGCAGCTACATTACAAGCAGAAATTCAATAAATAAAGCACTTTTCACTGCCAATTGGAGAAAAGGTGTACCTACTGAATTTCTGTTCCATATCTGCCGAAGTCACCGGAGAAATGCCAGAAATACCAAAAAACAGGAAAGACAGTTTGACCAGGGATGTGTTCTGTTTTTGGTGCACAGTGAGAGAGACGGAGAAGGGGTGTGTCTTTAAACTCAGCATCTGGACTAAAGCGATCTGGGAATGTATTACATGGCAAACCTGGGTGATCTGATTTGATCTGATTTCACAAATCAGGTTCCTCAACACCAGTATTTCCAGTGAGGTTACTTATTAAAACACCATAAAACTCTTAAAAGTGGCTGCATTTGTCAAACTACAAATGTAAAAGAAATGACAGATTCAGAGAAGAGCAAGCAAAAAATAGGAAGCACTGCCTTTCAAATATTAGATTCAGCCTGTTGCCACCAACCCCCCCCCTCCCCCAATGTAATGGATTGAAACATCTTCATCAACATTTCCTCTTCACTTAGCAACAAACAAGCTGAGAATTGCCAACCTAGAATTGGATGCAGCCGGTATGTAATTCTTCCTCAATTGCTATTTTCACTCATTAATTACACCCTCGCGACAGGCTGGTGGCAGATTTGAGACATTTAATGACAGGACACGGTGAAAAAGGGAGGGCCCATTTGTATAAGGCCATAGCCAAGCTTCTTAACATCTGATCCTCTTGCTAGAACTTGCTACATCCTATTTCTCTATTCCCAGATTTCATTTCATATACTTTTTCATGCCCAAACCCAGGGATGGGCAACTGTGAAGGGCCACTCCCTTGGTGAGCTACAGTGTCACATTTCAGTGCATTGCGGGTGATGCCATGTCACTTCCAGCTGCTATTTTGGCTGATATTGTTGGAGTTCAACCCCACACTGCCCAAATCTCAAGTCCTCCATGAGGAATGGTTTAGTTAGATGAGTATAGACTAAGGCAGGGGTCTTCAAACTTTTAAAGTGGGGCCAGTTCACGGTTCCTCAGACTGTTGGGGGGCTGAACTGTAGTTTGGAAAAAAAATATGAACTGATTTCTATACACACTCCACATATCTTATCTGTAATGCAAAATGAATGAACGAATGAATGAATGAATGACAAAGCAATTCAAAATGATGAATAATTTTCACCAACATGAACTTGCCCATCTTTCAATAGGAAGTGTAGATCTACTTTTGGATGATGAAATAGTCACGTTAATTAGGATTGTTGTTGTGTGCTTTCAAGTAATTTCAGACTTAGGGCAAACCTAAGTCTAAAGTTTAAGGCAGGGGCCAGGTAAATGACCTTGGAGGGCCGCATCTGGCCCACGGGCCTTAGTTTAGGGACCACTGGACTAAAGGTTTCCCTTCGCCCATGTCTCCTGAATGACAGTGGGGAATGTATATTTTTCTCTCTTTCTGCTCTCATTCTGATTGGTTCTTTAATATTGATACTTCTCTACTGCAAGCATTTTGAATCTGACTTCTGACTTCTTACCCTTTAGTATGGAGAGTATG
The DNA here is from genome assembly GCF_037176765.1 of Anolis sagrei. Taxonomy (NCBI): domain Eukaryota; kingdom Metazoa; phylum Chordata; class Lepidosauria; order Squamata; family Anolidae; genus Anolis; species Anolis sagrei. The sequence goes on from NC_090022.1 coordinate 137,377,405, forward strand.
TGCTGTATGCTTTGAGATCTCTCTCTGCTTGTGTGTCAGAGAGATGTAGTGATTAGTGTTTCTTCCCTCTCTTTGAAACCTTAGAAGAGATGGGTGTTAGAGTAGTTCAGATCCAGTTCTTCACCACAAAGAAATGTAGTTAGTTCCTTATTACTTTAAATAAACCTTTTGCGATTTTTTAAAGATTGGACTTTGCATGTTTGCCTCCTAAGCTCTTAATTCTTTACAGCTACATTACACGGCACTTAACGCTTTGCTAGCTGTGAACTGAATGCTCAACTTTTGTATCCTGTTTGTTTTCGAATACTCTGCTGTATATTTTAGGATAGTTTTCCCGAACAGATATGTGCACTTATTTGTGTATTTATTTGTTGAGGGTGCTTGAGAGGTATAAGTAAATTGTCAGATCTGTGGCCAATTTTGCCTGGCTGGAGAGGAACATCACATGAAAATTGGTGTTTGTTTTGACTTGGGGGGCCTGGGAACATTCGGGGGCACACTTCAAGGATACTGACTCTAAGCACATAAGGCCATTTTTGTGGGCTCCTGGGAAGGAAGGATAGTGACTATGTGTGCTGAGGACCCACAAGGTACAGTCTCCCCAACATCCTCCAAGTAAAGAATATATGCCAGAAAAGATATATAATCCACAAGACTAATCCACAAAATGACTTCTTCTCAGGATTAGGGATACGGCCTTGAGCCCAGCCTTTCGATTGCTATCTTGGGCACATTCCCATCTTCTCTGAAGTCGTTTCCTCTGCTAAACAAGCCCTTCCCCTTGATGACATACAGTTTCCTGGGAAGTGATGCAACATGGCTGCAATCGTAGCAGCACCGCCATACTGGGGCCTGGTCATGTAGGTCCCCATTGAGACTTGGCAACCCATCCTACTGGGCAGAACTTCCAAACTGGTTCTCTTGTTGCTCCGTTTTGCTTTGCAGTGAATCTTTCTGGGTTTCTCAGCAGAGCTGTGTTGTGGCCTGCCGTTTTCCCCCCTCGATGGCAGTTTCCGTTCCTCCTCTGAATGGGAAGGAATTTGAGCCCCCTTGCCAGAATAAAGCCTTGGGTGTTTCTTCCAGATGGGACTTTGCATGAGCCTCTCTCTCTCTCTCTCACTCACTCTCTTTGGAAAGCAGCCGAGAGGAAACCGATAGCTATTTCCACCCTTCTCTACCCAACGTTGTACAGAATTAACTGTGCATGGAAGGATGCCATATGCTGCTATAACGTCATCCCGTTAGTAACTGTGTCTACGGCTGTGTGGGAAATTTAGTCCCTTGCCAGAGACAGCTCCCTTTGAAATCTCAAACCGGAAGTCCAAATTCTGAAACACAACCCAGCCAGGCAGCTGGATTCCATTGAATAAGGTTTCTCTTTGCGTTCTTTCTGTCTTTGAGTAAGAGAGAGCGAGAGAAAGAAAGACGCAAAGAGAAAGAGACCAAACCTTTTTATGCAGCACAGTCCCTAAAATGTTGGTTTGCATGCAGTGTTTACTTTAATGCACACACACACACCCCTCTGATTCCAATGGGAAATTTTCCCCAACAAAAATTACAAAGCAGTTTGTAGACTAAAGCTTCTGTGCAGAAAAAGCCAGCCACAGATCTTGCCTTCATGGCTGTTCAAATGAACTTTCACATGTGAGATGAAACTATGCCTACCCAAATCTGTAGTTTATGTTGTACCATTTTAATCCAAACCTTTAAGGAATCTCAGCTCTCTGTATCTGCGAACTCGCCCTTTCCCACATTTGGTTCTTTGGGGGTTAATACTACCCTTCTCCAATTTAAGGCAAAACACAACATCACAGAAATTCTGGGTGAATTTGCTAAAATGCAACATCTGTTCCTATTCTTCTCTGGCCCCTTCTACACTGCCATAAAAGTTAAAGGTTTCCCCTTGACATTAAGTCTAGCCATGTCCGACTCTGCAGGGTGGTTCTCATCTCCATTTCTAAGCTGAAGAGCTGGTGTTGTTGGTAGACGCCTCCAAGGTCATGTGGCCAGCATCACTGCACGGAGCGCCGTTACCTTCTCACCAGAGAAGTACCTATTTATCTACTCACATTTGCATGTTTTCAAATTGCCAGGTTGGCCGAAGCTGGGCATAATAGTGGGAGCTCACCCTGCTCCACGGATTTTAACCGTCAACCTTTCGGTCAGCAAGTTCAGCAGCTTGGTGATTTAACCCACTGCACCATGGGGGGGGGGGGGAGGTCTCCAGATTGTCAAATTAAATAATCCATATCATCTGCTTTGAACTGGATTATACAAGTCTACACTGTCATATAATCCACGTCAAAGCAGATAATCTGGATTCTATATGGAAGGTAGAAATGGCAACAGTGGCTCAGATTTGGCTGCAGTTTTGTTTGCCATCTGACATGGCTGCCTTACCTTGCCTCCTAGAGGCTCTGAACATAAGCTAGTCATTTGTTTGAAAGGTGGGAAATACATTTCAGCAATTAGTCTTACATATTAAGAAATTAATACACAGCACAGAATTGGATTGCTTCTTACTGCACAATCAAGTCAGCCAACACTTGTAGCTAGAGCAATAACTGCGTCAGGTATCTTTCACACAATACAATTATAACATTTTTATTCACAGAACAACCCGTTTCCATGGGACTGGTATCCAAGATTTCATTTATCCACATTCCACAAAATATGTCCTCTCTGTGCGTTCTATGGTATTCCTGTCCCTTCATTTCATTAAGGGAGGAGCCCCCGGTAGTTCAATGGGATAAGCAGCTGAGGGGCAAAAGGAAAGGTCCTGAAGCTGTTAGGAGGAATTATGAGAGTTGAAGTTCAAAACACCCAGAGGGCCAAAGTTTGCACATGCCTGCTTTACAGTTTTTTAGAGTGGTTCTATCCTCAACATGGCACCACACATAAGCAACACCCTGCATATGTGGAGTATCCCACCATTCAATTTCCTTTGGTTAGTCTCAGGTCCACAATCTGAGTTATTCAAAACATGACTGCACAATTCTCACTGCACAATTACAGCAGTTTGACTTTAACTGTTAAGACTGCATATGGTGGCATCTGCAGAGAGTTTCATCTATACTGACAATTGCGCCATCACTGCTCAAGCAGGGAGCTTTGAGATGGTTAAACAGAAGCTCTCCGAAGTTCTAGGTGCCCTTACTGCCTATTACAGGGAAAACCAGCTGGTTTCTAAATAGACATGTGCTTTTCATCTTAAGAACAGACAAGCATCTTGAGCTCTGAGGATTACTGGGAAGGAATCTCATTGGAGCACTGCAGCACACCCAAATACCTGGGAGTTACCTTGGTGCAGTCTTGACCTACAAGAAGCACTGCCTGAATATCAAGCAAAAAGTGGGCACTAGAAACAATATCATATGAAAGCTGACTGGCACAACCTGGGGATCACAACCAGATACAGTGAAGAAATCTGCCCTTGTGCTTTGCTACTCTGCTGCTGAGTATGTATGCCCAGCGTGGAACACATCTCACCACACTAAAATAGTGGATGTGGCTCTTAATGAGACATGCCATATTATCACAGGGTGTCTGCACCCTACATCACTGGAGAAATTATACTGCTTAGCCAGTATTTCACAACCTGATATCCGCTGGGAAGTAGCAGCCAATAGTGAAAGGACCAAGGCAGTGACATCTCCAGCCCATCTCCTGTTCGGATATCAGCCAGAGCTACAGAGACACTTGCAGGAACACCTCAGCAAGCGAGAGTCCAAAAGTGGCAGTTTAAAACCTCAATCCATGGCTAATATCTCCGGGGTACAGAGAAACCTGGGAACCCTGGAAGGTGCTGTACAGACTGCACTCTGGCACCACAAGATACAGAGCCAACCTTAAGAAATGGGGCCACAAAGTGGAGTCCACGACATGTGGGTGTGGAGAAGAGCAAACCATAGACCTACTACAATGCAATCTGAGCTCTGCCACATGCACAAGGGAGGACTTTCTTACAGCAACACCAGAGGCACTCCAAGTGGCCAGCTACTGGTCAAAGGACATTTAATAGAATGCCATGTTTTAAAACGTTGTGGTGAATTTTTAAAAAAAAAAATACATTACAACTGTACCCTTGGTTCACTCCTGATACAATAAAAAAATAAGGTCCCAATATCAATAGGTTGTCCTTCTTCCTCCCATAGAACTATGCTGCCTGAAAGTCAGCTTCACAGCATTTACACAGCCCTTTAGATCTATTTTGGGGGGGGGGGGGGTGTACAGGGTGAGGTTTGAACAGGAATTCCCTCCACATTCTGCTAGATCCGTGCTGAGGGATTTCAGTTATGTGCATGCAAAAGGTTGTGAACCAGAGCTGTAGCTATAAGGAGAGCAAAATTAGGACATTGTCCCTCAAATCAGTCCCCAAGTTTCTAGTATCAGAAACAAGGTGACAATGAACATTATTCACATTTAGAACATTTATATTTTTTGTGTTTATAATAATAGTAACAACAATCTTTTATTTATATCCCACCACAATCTCCTAGAGGGGCTCGGGGTGGCTCATAAAACACTCAAGGTGTGACATGCAAAAATACAAGTGCAAAACAAAACCTACAAGTAGACATTAAACAATCAACACAACATCATAAATTCACAGCTGTTCACATCATCTTGGTAAATTTGCCTTATTTTTTCCCTTTTGGGTGCCTAAACAGCTTTTCTATATGATCATTCATAGTTTTGAGTTACTGCAATGCTAGACATTTGGGGAGTGAAAGCAACAAAAATCCTATGTGAGAAGGCACCTCCACCACACCTTACAGCTACACCCCTATTGCAAATAAATTTGAAATACAGGGTTAGTCAAAATGAATAGGCCAATAAGAAAATTAATTGTACCCGAATTGGCCTATTCATTTTGACTAACCCTGTACATTTCTAAATGCTGATAAAGCCTTGCCAGCCTCACTGGGAAAGGATTTCCAAAGGTCCAACTAAGAATGCCTCAAAGCCCCAGAAAATGTCATTGCATGAAGTGACCTTTCAAATCCCTGTTTTTCTCCAGCCTATTTCAAAGGCTAGGAGGTCACAGACTCCCCAAGGAAGGGTGGGACCAAGCCATCTGAAGCTTTTAAAGGCAGCACAGTACCAGCATCTTAAACAATAATACAGATATTAAATGGTGGACTATGTAATTCACACACAGCTGGAATACTATAGTTACACTTCTTTCCCTTTGCTAAGTGTTGTGTACAGGCATGTGTGTGTGCATATTGCAGTTCTAACGGAGGAATTTTCAATTTAAAGACCAAATAGTTGCCCTGAATACCAATGGCCTAAATACCCTAAAGGTGCCACATCCCTCCTGTCTTGGGAAGCTAAACAGGGCCAGCCCTGGTTAGTACTTGGACAGGACAGTGTCAACAAATACCAGACTCTGTAAACTATATTTTAGAGGTAGGAACTGGCAAAACCGTCTCCAAGTATTCCTTGCTTAGGACAACTCATTGAGACACATGGGGTTGTCATAAGTTGACAGTCAATTTCAAGGCATATACATGTCCACATGGCATGCAAACTAGCTCCTCTGTTGCCCTCTGGAAGTAAGAAAAGTGTGCAGAGGGCTGTGACCCAGAGGCTGAAAAAAATAGTCATTTGGACCAGCTCCAAAGAGACCTGCAGTTACTATTAGACCAGTAGTTCCCAACCTTTTTTTTTTAACCAGGGATCACTTTGACCCGGGACCGCTCTCCAACATTAGTACCAAAAGGGTTTCAAATCAATTTTTGGTCAACCTTAGATTTGGTTTGGTTATTTGGGGTGCTGATTCAGAAAACTAAATTGGATAGACCACATCAGCTCTAGTTTCTGATACCAAACATATGCCATCCAGTAGTCGCCATCTGTTTGCCTACAGAAAACCATAATAAGCCTTGGCCCTATAAAAAGGTTTTGGGAAACCAGTCGCTCTTGTTGCAACATATAGTAACTGTGAGGCTGCAGACCATATTTTAGGTCTTGCTGACCACTGGTGGTCCACAGACCACAGGTTGGAAACCATTGTATTAGACCTTCAGGTGGCATGATTGTTTGGCCACACTCTTGGGAGATTTAGAGAGGGATCAGGGGATTTCTCAGAACTGTAGCCCAAAACAGTAACATTTTCAAACTCTGAATTATGGTATAACAGTCTGCTAGCAGGATACTTTAATAATTTTAAAAGAGAGTGGATCCACCAGGCTAATATTCCCTCCTAAAACAAGCTTAATTGGCTAGTGTTGTCATAAATCTCAAACTGGGGAGAGAAATGTGAGCCTCCCCCCAAAGCATAGGTTGAAAGGATACTCTTCTCCCCCTCCCGCCCAGATCAGGACCATCAAGGGATCTAGATCACCAAGACTCCGAGTAACTATTATTCAGAAGTGTCCTAATATATAGCTATCTTCACATTTGCTTTATAGGGCCTTCTATATTTTTACTTTTCTTTTATATATTAATGTTTACCTTGAAACAATTGTACCAAGTTTCCTTATTTTATTTTGTGATTGCATTCATGATAGTCCATTGTTCATTGCTTAGTTGGTGGTGTTACTATCATTATTGTTCACTACGCCCTGTGCTTTGACTGTTTTGATAAGTTAATACATACAATTACACAAAATTCACAATGGCTTGCCAACCATGCCTGACCTCTCCCTTCACTTTGGGTTCCCTGTTTCCTATAGGATGCATTGATATCAAGGAATTCTGTAGCACTTTTGAGACTCAATGAGAAAATTGGATTGGAGTACACAAAAAGTTATGCTGCAAATTTCTTTTTCTTATGTACAGAGATACTTGAAAGTGGCAAGGGATATGTTCCCAAGCTGTAAAGTTCATGGGATGGGAAAGAGTGGGAGTAAAAATAAGACAAAAATACAAGCATTTTGAAACTCTTAATGCTTTTAATCTCATTCTTGGCAGACAGATAGGAGATTAAATTATATAAACAAATAAATGCAATTATAAAGATACGTTCTGAACTCACTGTGTGTTAAGGACACAATATTATGTGTTATTTTTTAAAACACTACACTCCCTTTTGTGTCTGAGTTCAGACTGTTCGAATACCAATCTCGTCAACGGCAAACAGTAGAGTAAGGAGGGAATTATGTGTCACATGTTGTCAGCTTCCTGTCACAAAATACTTTCTGGAGCCAGGAAAAAAATCCCCTCAAAATCTTCCCCCTCCTCCTTCCTCAAAGAAAGTACAAGCAGCATCATGAATAGCTCATCAAGAGTCTCAGATATTCACATCTCATGTGTCAGAATTTTGCTATGAAAGATCATGGGACTGAGGAAAATTCCCGCAAAATCCAGGAATTGGGGGCGAGGGTCGCACAGGACCTTAGTTTGCAGAAAGTGTGCACTTAGTGCTGTCCCATAAGGTATTTCATTTGAGCACATAGGTGGGCTGAACTTTGACTCTAAATAAAGATAGTCAAATTCCAATGTTTCTCAAAAACTTCTGAGTGGGGATTGGACCCATTTCCCTTCCCCCAGTGTGTTTTGAATGAATGTGGTTTAATACCACTTTAACTACCATGGTTCAATACTATGGAATCATGGGATTTGCATTCTTAAATTTTGCCTTCTTTACCAAAGAGTCGGAGCCCCCGGTGGCGCAGTGGCTTAAACCACGGAGCTGTTGAACATGCTGATCAAAAAGTCAGCAGTTTGAATCTGGGGAGCG